>NW_007231843.1:9164-45795 GCF_000164805.1 Carlito syrichta | reverse complement strand
AAAAAAATTTTAAAGTTAAAAAAAATAAATTTTGAATTCAGATAATGTGATTCCTCCAGTTTTACTCCTTTTGCTCAGAAATTCCTTGGCTGTTGGGGTCTTTTTTGTTCCATATAAATTTTAGGATTATTTTTTCTGTTTCTGTGAAAAATGTCATTGGTATTTTGATAGAAATTACATTAAATGTACAGATCATTTTGGGTAGTATGGCCATTTAACAATATTGAATATTTTAATTCATAAACATGAGTTGTCTTTCCATGTATTTGTGTCCTCTTAAATTTCTTTCATCAGTGTTTTATGATTTATGGTATAAGGACCTTTGAACTTAGTTAAGTTTATTCCTACATAGGTTATGGTCTGTGGCTATTTTAAGTATAATCATTTTTTTTAGATATGTCACTATTGGCATATAGAAATGTCACTAAATTGTGTATATTCATTTTGTATTCTGAAATTTTCCTAAATTGTTAACAGTTTTATTGGTGGCTTCATGGAGTTTTCCAAATTTAACTTTCTTCTTCCCAATTTGGAAGTATTTTATTTTATTATCTTGCCTAATTGCTCTGGCTAGGACTCCAGTACCATGTAGAATATACATGGTGAAAGTGAACATCCTTGTCTTGTTCCTGATATTAGAGAAAAAGATTTAGCTGTTTCCCATTCAGTATGATGTTAGCTGTGACTTTGTTCTATATGACCTTTATTGTGTTGAGGTGCATATCTTTCATAGCGTTTTTATCAAGTTTTTATAAGTGATATTGAATTTTTGTCAAATTATTTTTCTGTCTATTGAAATAATCATATAGTTTTGTCATTCTTTCTGTTAATGTGGTATGACACATTTATTAGTTTGTGTATGCTGAAACCATCCTTGCATTCCTGACATGCATCTCACTCAATTATAGTGTATACTCTTTATAATGTGCTGTTGAATTCGGTTTGCAAGTATCTTGTTGAAAATTTTTGCATTTGTGTTTATCAGAGATATTGACCTGTGGTTTTTTTTTCTTTGTTGTGTTTTGGAAGTGGAATAAAGCTAGCCTTGTAAAATGAAAAAAAAAAAAAAAAAATTTTTTTCAATATAATTTGATCTATTTGTTAGAATTTTTATAAATGACGTGAGAATGTCCATTTATCTTACTTTATTTTATTATAGAGATGTAGGGTACAAGTAAGGGTTGACTACTCTAGGAGGCTGCATGTAGGTGAAGTTTGGGCTTCCAACTGGCCCACACTTACCCTGGTTTAGGACCAGGTACGCTTTGTGTTATTATATCTCCCTCCCCACCTTCCTCCCCTGGCAGTGCCCGATGACTGCCGCTCCTTCTTTTGTGCTAATGTGACCAGTGTTCAGGGCCCACTTATGAGTGAGAACACGTGGTATTTAGTTCTTTGCTTGGGGGATAGATCACTAAGTATGATGGTCTCCAATTTCATCCAGTCTGCTGCGCCCAAGAGTCTTTGTAAGAGAGAGGCAGGAAGATGAAAGCATGTGTGATAACGGGAGTAAGAGGTTAGCATGGTCACAAGCCAAGGCATGTAGGAGTGCAAGGAAACAGATTCTCCTCAAAGTCTCCAGAAAAGGCTGCCAATATCTTGACACTAGTCCAGTGAAACTGATTTCAGACTTCTAACCCAACAGAACTCTAAGAGAATACATTTTTTGTTGTTTTAAGCCACCAAGTTTGTAGTAATCTGTGACACTAACCATGAGAAACTAATACAAAATTTTTCTGGCACAAAATATCTGATATGATGTATTTCTTGGTCCTCCTTTTATTTACTTATTTTATAGTCATTCTTGAAAAAGTTTATTCTCTTTTTATTTATTTGTTCTGTATTTTTGAAAGACTCACCCTTTTTAATTCTGATTGATTTGCTTCTGCTCTTATCTTTCTTAACTTTTACCTCTTATTTTTCTTGGTTTTCTTTATTTTATTTCCTTCATTTCTTAAATTCAAGTATTACATCATTTATGTTTCATTTCTACTTATTAATAGAGTCACTTAAAAATATGGATCATCCTTTAAAAATAGATTTTACCATATTCTACTAACTTTGGAGATACAGGATTTGGGACTTTCAATGATTTTTATATAATCTATAATTTCCATTTTGATTTCCTCTCTGACTCATTAGATATTTTTTAAGTTGTTTTAAGCTTTAGAATTTGTTTTCTAACCCCAAATTTCTAAAGCGTTTAGTAAGTATTATTCTATGAACAAATTCTAATGTTGATGCATCGAGGCCTGTGAATATGGTCAATAAACTTTCTACTTTGGGGAAGTTATTACTATTTGTGTTTTGCAGATATTTCACTGGCTTTGGGGAGGAATGGGTATCTCAGTTTTGTAGGGAACATATTCCATTAAAAGCTGGTACATCATACTATATAATTTTGCTACTATATCCTCTATCTCCATATTTCTCTCCAGGGCAAGGAATTCTGTCCTGAATTCTCCCAAAATCATGAGTGTTGAAAGTCAGAGCATGACATGACAGAGCTTACATATTTAGAGAGAACACTCTGGGGCAGGAAGATGGGTTGGAGATCACAAGGCCAGTATGGGAGCAGTTAGATGAACCCACAGGTAACAGGGCAGGAATGCCTGGATGAAGCCATGCTGAGCAGGTAGAAAGGAAAAGGAAGGGTCCTTAAAAATCTCTAATTCTATGGAAACCAAGACCAGCCAAAAGATGGAAGTCAGTTACCCATGGTCATAGGGGCAGTCAGCAAGAGAGGAGAGGACTCAGACCCAAACCACTGACTGCCAGCCTGGGGTCCTCTTAGTAGCACGTGCTGCAATGTTGGGGTCCCCAAGAGCAACCACACAGTTCTATACTTCTCCCCTTGTCCACGCCATGTGGGCACTGACACTTCCTCATTCTCCATCTTTGACCTTAAGGACCAAACTATTCAAGAAAGTAACTGTACCCTCATCCAGAAGAGTATATTGGGCCTCTTGATGAAAACCTAGGGTGCGGGGGGAGCTGGGATTGACAGTAGTCGATATCCACCTGGAGAAGGGGGAGGTACACCTCATCAATAAGGGTACCTGTACAAGGAACATTTGTATACCTAACCTTTCACTGTACTCCATAATTTCAAAATAAAAATTAAAAGAGAGAAAAAAAAGGAAAACCTGGTAAGACATGGTTCCATGAGCATTCAGACACTGCCTTGCCCAAGTCAGGCAACACACACAGAGCAAGAGTCAGCTGACAGTGTCAATGTTGGCTTCCCAGAGGGCCAGGCAGAAACATATTCACATCATGTCCAGACAAGATTAAATGTATTTCCGCACACTTTAAAAAAGCAATTGGTTTTGCACATTGAAGGCATCAATAAATGTTGCATTATTTTTTCAAAGAGAATAAAAACATATTTTTCTCACGCTTACTATGCCAACCAGAGCACTCCTTCTAGCAAATGTCACTCCTCTTGCATTTTTGTTTTGTTCTAAACAGGGGAATGGAGACGTGGGAGAGGTCTTACAAATTTGTATAAGTTTGGGTGCGCTTCCAAGGTAGAACCACGCTCATTATGATGTTGGTAACACAGCTATTCTCTTAATCCCTATTGGCCTCAATCTTCTCATCCAGAAAATGTGGATACATTGGGGGAGGGATGTTGTAAGGATTAAAGAGTTGATGTATGCACAGTGCTTTCAGCAAGGTTAGTGAGGACTTCAGGATATGTTAACTTCTACTAGGAGTGGAGTAGTTATTATCAGGCTGATTTAGTAGTAGTAGTATTTGATAACTTTCTAGAGAACCAACCACCTGAGCAAGACCACCAATTTCTCAAAATTCAGGCTGTGATATTCTTTCTGTAAGAGGCAAGTTCAGGCCGGACTTGGTGGCTCAGCCTATAATCCCAGCATTTTGGGAGGCCGAGGCAAGTGGATTGCCTGAGCCCGCGGGTTCAGGACCAGCCCAGGCAACTTGGCGAGACCTCGTCTTTACAGTTAATAAAAAAAGTAGGCAGGCATGGTAGCACACTCCTGTAGTTCCGGCTACTTGGAAGACTGAGGCAAAAGGGTTGCCGGCGCCCAGCAGGTCGACGCTGGGGTGAGACGCCAACTCAAAAAAAAGAAAGAAAGAAAAAGAGGCGAGTTCAGATAGTAGAGAGGACCCTGGAATCAGACAGATCTAGGATGGGCTCTCACCTCTGACCTAGGTCTAGCTGTAATATCTTATGCCATTTATTTAGGGGCTGTGGTCCTCATTCTTATCATCTGTAAAATGCAGACAATAACCCTGACCTGTAGGGTAAACAGACATATTGATAAGAAAAAGGAATCCCAGCACCCCATACACTTCCTTTCTCAGAATTGCTCTAGCTTTCACTCCTGGGTAAACCCATGAGACCCCTTGGACAAAGGGCAGTAAAACATCCTCTCCTGGGACTGAGGATCACAGGCAGTGGGAATGAAAGCCTGGGAGAAGAGACCCGGCCAACTGGCCCAGAACACCCAGGGGTGCTAGTGACATCCAAGTTCTCAATTAAATAAGGACAGACAGTTCGGTGTGTAAGTGGAGTGAGTCATTGGGAAAGGCAAAGCGTGGCGGTGCACGGGCCAGCTCCACTCCACAGAGGGCAGTGGCTGAGGCTGGAAGTGCTGTGTGTAGAGGGGAAAACAGAAGGAGGGGCAACTGGGAGACAAACATCTTGGGCCAAAAAAGTGAAAAAATAAATAAATAAGTAATTGGATGTGCAAGCTCTAACAAACTCAGGCCTGAAACTTTGGAACGTCTCAGTGAGTGGGTGTCATTTTATTACTAAAGACAGACAAGTGCAAGTGCAAACCAAGTCAAAGGGCTGTGAACGGGGGAGGCTTTGTGTATAAAATAATGACCCGTGTACTGGGCACTGCAGATGCCGACATGAACGGTGTGGTTGGTGCCGAGTGTTCAGCTACAACACATTCTTGTGTCAACCTGTAGAAGAAGCGTAGATGCTCTTACTTGCATGGGGCCCAGGGATGCAGGTGAGGCTCCCTAATGCTTGACAATATAAAGTGTAGAAGCAAAAGGTCATGGTCTATACAGTAAAATGACTCCTCAGCAGTACCCAGAGTCATGTGGCGATAAACATCCTGGTACCCAGAACACACTGAAGATGCCATGCTGGCTAAAGCAAGAGAAACCCAATGAGCTCACGCTCTTCTCCAATCAGCCTGCAGTGGATGGGCTGCCCAGATGTGCCTCCGAGAGATGTGGTTGCCAATATTCCTGCTCTTACTTTGACTCACAGTGTCTCTAAATTATAGCCCCTTCACTTCCTCAGGTCTGGTTATCTTGGGAATATGTAGCAACACTAAGGAGACAACACAGTGGCTGGTGCTCCGGGAAGTGAGCAAAAGACTTAACAGTGGCCTCTCAAATACAACTCATGGGCTGCACCCCGCTGGGGCTGACCAGCAGGCACTTCTGGAGTAGGACGGGCATTTGCCAGCTCCCCTCCACAGAGGACAGGAGTCAGATACGCTTAGACCCATTTGCAGTGGCCAAAAGATGGGGACAAGCGTGAGGGCTTCACTCACTGAGACAGGCTGGACCACTGTGCCTGGACCTGAGAGCCACCGCCAGGGTTCTAGAACACAGCAACACAGCAGGCATAAGGACCGATGCTCCAGCCTGGCCTCTCCTCTCTCATTCCTATCTCTCTCCTCTCCCACGGTGCCCAAGAGGAGGAATTACCCAGCCAAGAACAGGGCAGCAACATCAGAAATATATCACAGGTGACTATTTCCAAGGAATTGGAAAAGGTGACATTTTCCATTAGGGCCCAGTGTGCCGGCGCTAATATCCCCTTTTCTGAACCACAGGCCCTCCTCTGCCCCCTGCGGCCTCTCGACTTCACTTCTAATAGGCACCGTGGAGGAGCCTCAAGGAGAGGTTTTGTCTTGCTGACACATCTTATTTCCACTCTTGTTGGCATGGAGAAGGCTACTTTGTTTGTGTCTGATTCCAGCTGGGCCACAACAGGCCCGGCTGATGAGCAGAAATGACTGGAAGATTGCTCCCACCTTGGTCTGCCACTCTGCAAGAGACCTGGTGCTAACCCCTTTGCCCCTCAGCGCACCTTTGCACCCTGCAATACTTCCGATCCCCAAGCACCTTGGAGAAGTTCCAGCTGTGTGTGCTTTGTACAAACAATGGTCACTAAAACATTGCACCTGCCTTGTGTGCTTACCAGATAAGGGAAGAAAGCAATAGCCACGTGTCATGTTCTCTCCCACAGAAACTCTTTCCGGGCCACGGGCTTTTCAGCAAGAGCTAGTGCTACAGTGAAAAGCACAGATGTCTCAGAATCAAAAGGAAGCTGTGTTTCATTCGTTCATTCAATGAGACATTATCCAGTGGCTAGCCAACACGTCCCAATTAAATAAGAACAGACAGTCCTGGGAACTCTCCTAGGTGCTGGAAATGTGCCAGTGAACAGCAACTCAAAGGATGAAAGTCCTTGCTTGCATGGGGTCCACATGCTACTGGGCTAAGAACCAATGATAAAACGAGTACCACTAGAAAAATGGCATCCCCTCTGCATGCCATTGTTTTTTAATGTAACAAATGGGACTAACGGTGCTAGCTGCCTATGTGGCCGTTGTACCCTTTTGTCAAGTGTTACTCAGATATTAGTTATCATCATGAATGTTTTCACAGCCTAGACCCCAGCAGCTATATTCCTAAGAGAAGAGCAAGGAAACTGGAAGATGATGATCCTAATTCTCTCTGGCCTGGACAGTTCAACCTCAGCCTTGGAAACTCCAGAGGTGACTTGAGGTTGCCATCACCTCCTTCCCTACTGTCCCCGTTCTCTGTCAATCTTTGTCATATTATCTGACACACTGTACAAGAGTCAGCACTATAGTAGCCTGTTACTCTAACAGCCTAGAGAGCGCACTCCCTCTCTTATTCAGCTACTGATCCCCGGTGTCAGGCATGGGGATGCTGTTCCACAGGTATTTAAACCATGGCATTGAAAAGAATGAATGGTGAATGCATAGACATGGATGAAGACAGAGGCTCTGTGGACAATTGCTCTATGCATTGTCTATGTACTCCACCGTACCCCAAGAGAGCAAAATGTATACTTTATTCCACAGGTGACATGGTGATTTATTCTGTAGGTGACATTGTTCTCCAAGTTTGTCATTGTCCTCCAAATTTGCCCATCACCTCATACAAATGCAGTCAAAAAGATGAACCACCTGTCTCCTGAACACTCTTCCATTCTAAGAGCCTCCTTAACCAAGGTGCTCTGAGGCATACTGGTCATTGTAAAATGCTAGGGAACTGTGCCAAGGCAGGGTGGACCATCTCCCATAAAAGATACACCAGATGGATTTGGTCATGCCTCCCCAGGGGCTAGAGCTGCTCCTGGAACCCAGGGTCAACAGAGCCTGAGTGAGCATCCAGGGGATGGGTGCTGTGCTGCACAGGATGGATGAGAGGGATAAAAAGAGAGGTTTCTTCCCACTCCCCCAGGTATCTGCCCATGGTTTAGCTCCCCAAAGCCCCAGAAGGTATTTTTAATTATGGCCTCTTGAGCATGGACTTTGAAATCAGCCCAATCTCACTACGAACTCCAGCTCCGCCATCAGTGCACTGTGATCAGGGAAATTTTCCTCAGCCTCACTTGGTTTCTGCATATACAAAGTAGAGTTAATGATATTTACATTACTGTTTATGATGAATATTAAAGAGACAATTTATGTACAGTACAAGCAGAGATCCTAGTACCTAGTAGATGTTCAATAAATGGCAATGATATCATTAATTGATGGCTTATGATGTGCTGGGCTGGACCCCTTCTAAGGGTTCAAACATATCATGCATTTAATTCTCCAACAACACCGTAAATAGGTAATCTAAATGAGGATAAATAGAAATAATCAATATACAAATGTTAACTGTATAAACATAATTATACATATAATAAATATAGTATAAATATAATAGGATACATAAATATATAAATTAAAGAGAGAAAACTGAAGCATAAAAATACTAAATAACCTGTCCCAGGCCATTCAGCTGCTGAGTCTCAAGTCTGGACTCATTCGTCTGCCCTCTCTCTTCCCACAACTCCAGTCCCCTCTCCTGACCTCCATGTTAAATAACTGTCCCTGTTGTTGACACATTACACAATTTCCTGAAAGCGTTTGACTCCACCCCTCACTGCCCCGCCCCCCAGGTGATGTGGGTCTCGCATCCATATTCACATCTTCTCTGGACAAAGCATAGGGCCTCTAAGTGCCATTGTAAAGCCCATGGCCCATGCTGGGTTCAGGAAACCCTAAATGACAAATCATCTACTCATTTTGAGAAACTGCCACCCTATGTGGTGCAGATCAGAGCACAGGTTCAAAAATGGAAGGAACCACACAGATGACCTCAGCTGTGGGGTGAACAATGGGGAAAGAAACACTGGTGTTTTGGGTCCTGCAAGACACTCCATTCTGGGCCATGCAAGGGATGACAAGAGGCCTTGAGGCAAGGCTTTCAACATGAGGCTGGCAGCATCACGCCAGGACTCAAAGCTGGACTTCTGTTGACACTCTCTTGTAACTGACTCTTTTAGGGACCCGTGATCCAGACAAGAATTGTTGTCTTCTGGGGTGACAGATTGGGCAGCTCAAGAAACTTTCGATGTGATTAAAGAGTAGCAAGACAAAGAGAACCAGAGAGAGAACATTCACTTCTCTTCTTCCCCTGAAGTAGATTTCATCTAATGACTTGGCCAGCTCTGAGCAATTCTGCTGTATATTTTTATTTTCTCATGCATATGCCCAGCTCTCTCACTAGCCTACAGGTCTTTGGAGGCAGGAACTAGGTCTCCATGCATCCATGGTACCTACTTTTGAGACTGTGCATTGACCAAGTGAAGTTGCCCAGCACACAGGGTGGGAAACTCCTCAGCAAGGTGAGTAGAATCTCCACTGAGAGTGAGAACAAAGGATCAGGGAGGGAAATCACACTTCCTAGATGAAAGGCTGTCACATACAAACCAGGGTATGTGGGACACACACAGGGCCCTCCTTTTCTGCTTAGTCTTATGTCCCAGGATCCCAGAAATATGAAACTATCCAATGTCCAATATCTCAAATCCGAACTCTCAGGGAGGTCTTCTCTGTGCTCTGGAGAAATCTCACCCAGGAACCCTCAAGAGCCCAGGCCTGCCCCTGCAGGGACCACTGAGTCCAGGCATGCCTCACTCTGCTGGAGGAAGCACAAGCTCTCCTCGTCAACTGAGTGCATCTGCGGCTGTTGCTTGAGAGCCTTCCCTCGTGCAATAACCTCTCATTATATTTTAATGTTGTTGTAACTTTATGGCTTAATCAGTATTTGCAATTTGTTAGTAGCCTGGGCGGTCATAAAATTGTTTTCCAGGTACTGAAACATCCCATCAAGGTTTGTAAAGCAGTGGTTCTTAGTTTATCACGCCCATAAAATGCCCTGGCAATTTGACAGATATAATAACTTTTTTTATCAAGTGTCTAATTTGAGAGGAAATTAAGCCATACGTTACATGCAGCTCGCACTGGGCTTGGGAGCTCTTCAGTCTTCTGTCTCCCAGGGATGCACCTCTCCTCACCCCATCTGTCCTCTTCAGTCAAGGGCTGGATTTCCTTCTTGCCCCTTGCATGGGGCCTGCTGCCACCTCTGCAGAACTGGAGTTGGTGCTCATGTGTCTGCAGCGTGGCCAGTGTGGGCGTTCCAGATGAGCCAGTGCTTTTGCAAGGAGGCTCCAGCAATGGCTGGGAAATCAGTCCCCACAAAGAGAGCTAAAGCCCTGCTAAGGTTGACCCTGGGTCTCCCTGCAAGTTGACACTCCCCAGGCCTAACCCCATCATGGGTCTATACAGGGAGTGGCAAATAAGTATACACATCTTAAGTAAGGCATTCACTTAAAAGATGGCATTAATCAAATTAATGCTAGTATCACCATGTGACAGACAGGGTAGTCAAAGAAAATGGCAAAAGCACAGTTGAGCGAACATCACACTACACATTGCTACTGTAATTTAATTCAACTTCGAAAAGTAATACATAGATAAAAATCCCTTATAAAGAGTATATTTTTAGCACCTTTTTATATAAAGTGAACAAATTGATTCCCTGCCCTTCACTTTACAAGCTTGTCTCCATTCTCCATACAAGGGGAGATTCCCCACAAAAAATAGAATTTATTTATTTAAAAATTGTATATTTATTCTTACATGTTCCAACTTCAGTCACCTTCAAAGTACTCTCCGTTTGAGGCAATACACCCATCAAGATGCTTTCTCCACTGCTCAGAACAGTTTTTGAATTCATCAATTTTGATGCCTTTTAGTACTTCTGCCATTTTTTGTTTCACTTCTTCCACACTGTCAAAACACTTCCCTTTGAGGGCTTTTTAAATCCAAGGAATAAAAAAAAAAAAAAAATCACTTGGGGTGAGATTGGGTGGATAGGGAGAGTTTTTGATCAAAAACTGCTGAACACTCAGCACAGTGTGGGCATCATGAAATGGACAAACCCATTGAAAGAATCTCCAAAAAAAAAAAAAATTCACTGAACACACCCTTTCACAACAACATTAGCTGATACATTAATGCCCATGGGTCCTTAGAACACTTACCTAGCAGGGTGAGCCTGCACTGCATGACTTACAAAAAATAATTCTGTTTTTTGTGTGGTGGGGGGGTCCCCCCCATACACACACACATACACACACACACACACACACACACACACACACACACCTCCATGGTACAGGTTACCACTACCGAGAAACCTTCTCTGGAGTTAATCTCCCCCCCAACCCAGAACAAGCTGTGGGTCCCTCTGTGTTCTTACAGCTCTATTGTAGTTCTAATCTTTGCTTTTCTAGTCAGTTTTCTCAGAAGAACAGAGACCATATCTTTGTGATCTCTAGATCCCTCAGAACTTAGGATGCATCTGGGCCACATAGTGGTGACAAATGATGCAAAAAGGTCCCATTTCCACTTTTTAGCATGACTGTCTTAGGCTGTGCGTCATGGGGGGAGGAAACTTTTGCAGCTACGTATTGGAAAGTCAGATGAAAGCTGTTCCCCATCAGTGGCACTAATGGCTGTACACAGCAGGGCTGGAGGGAAAATCAGCTTGACTTTTGTCTCTGGGCCATATAAATGGTTGATGCCGGGCATTTGTAAGCTAGTCATAATTTGGGCCTGGGTAGGATAGAGAGGTATATACATACACATCTTAATCTCTGGGAAGAGTAAATCCAAGGAGGAACAAATTCATGTCATGGGGAAGGAGAATAGTTTTTTTTTCTTTTTAAAATGTGTCTTTTTGATATAATTGCTTATACCCTGTGACTTGGGCAAAATGTGAAGAAAAGCAGGAGAGGTTTAAATGGATATGAGGAAGGACCCTAAAAATATTGGAATTATCTTTTGGAGGGTGATCCCTTTGTAGTACAGGCTTCCCCCATTAGGTAAGTATTCTAGGAACCCATCGGCCTCAGTGTACAAGCTAGCATTGTTGTGAGAGGCTGTGTTCAGTTTCAGTGAATTTTTTTTGGAGATTCTTTCAGCAAGTTTGCCCATTTTGTGATGGGGGATTTATGAGCATACCTGCCTACACCGTGCTGAGTGTTCGGTAGTTTTTGACCAAAAACGTGACCTACCCTCTCTATTTACCCAATCTCATCCCAAGTGACTTTTTTTCAATTCAGTTCCTCTAAAGGAAGCATTTTGCTGATGTGGAAGAGTTGAAACAAAAAACAGCAGAAGCACTAAAAGGCATCAAAATTGAGTTCAGAAACAGTTTTGAGCAATGGAAAAAGCATCTCAATAGGTATATTGCATCGCATGGAGAGTACTTTGAAGGTGACTGAAGTTTAAACATGTAAGGTTAAATACACTGCTCAGAACAGTTTTTGAATTCATCAATTTTGATGCCTTTTAATGCTTCTGCCATTTTTTGTTTCACTTCCACACTGTCAAAACATTTCCCTTTGAGGACTTTTTAAATCCAAGGAATTGGGGGGAAAAAGTCACTTGTGGTGAGATTGGATGAATGGGGGGGGCATGGGGGTCATGCCGTTTTTTGGTCAAAAACTGCTGAACACTCAGCACAGTGTGGACTGAGTGTTCTGGTTTTTGTGGGGTCCCCTCTTGCCCGCGCGCGCGTGCGCGCGCGCGCGTGTGTGTGTGTGTGTGTGTGTGTGTAGGGTAAACAACACACATTTCACAGACTGTGACAGATTGTATTTTCCAAAAATGACCAGCAATATTTCTGATTCCACATGTCCTTTGTAACTTTGTCCCTCTCTAACAAGAGGTGGAGGAAATTTCCCACCTGGAATAGAAGCAGTGGAAGTGACACTGCAAGCCTCCATAGACTACATCATAAGCAGTGAGATGGCTTCCACCTGGCTCGTTCTCTCTCGAGAAGCTTTCCCTGGGAACCCAGCCACATATTACAGGGAAGCAAAGACCACACGGAGGGGCCACGTGTAGGTGGACGTCACAGCCAACAGTCCTGGCTAGGATTCCAGCTGACAGCCAGCGTCAGCCACCAGATATGTGAGGGATGTGGTTTCCAGGTGATTCCAAGCCCCAGTCTTTGAGCCACCCCAACTGACTTCAGGTAGAAGTGACATGCTACTCCCTGCAAGGCAGGCCCAGATTGCAGACTTATGCGGATAATAACCATTGTCATTTTACATCACTAAGTGTGGGGTTGTTTGCTACACAGAAATAGATCACTGGAATGATGATCTTAATTGGGAAATCCAACAGGGATCCCATGGCTTGATATTCAGATTTCTGTAGACTTCTAGTCCTTACTCTAGCTTCCCCCTAGATTTGGAAGCACCAAATACTTTACAGTCGACATTCTGTATGTAACAGCAAGATCGAGTTTCTGTAGTTTGCAACCATTATCCCCAACTGAGAAGGAGCAAAATGCCATGGTCCAGGAGAGGGATTGATAAGGGCCTGAGAATACACACGATGGGGAAGGTTTGGAGCCAATCCACATACAGGGCACAGAATTCCCCAGGACTCGGGGAAAACATGGGAAACAATGCAGCAAAGGATACTTCTCAGGTTTCCACATGGGCCACTGGGCAGAGGTGCATGCTATTCTGTGAGAAATGTACTTCAAGAAGGGAGAGCTGTTTTCAGGGAACTAAAGCACACAAACTCATTAAAAGCTGACATATCAGCTTGGAGATTTTGAGATTTTCTGTGGAAAACTCACGTGCATCTAGAACATACAGAAGTACAATTGTGTTTTTCCAGGCTCACCACATCATTGAAGAGAGACAGCACTGGGGTCCAAGATGAAAGCCTACCAGAGGCTCTGAAATCTGAGGAAGCTAAGTACTACCCCTTCCTGGCTGAATCTTCGACTGTCAAGAGTGCTGTCCATCCCAGGGCATAGGAGTGAGTGTGCATGTGTCCATGTGAAAGCTCACAGGTGAATACGCATGCCTTCTCAAACTGAGACCCAAAGGGAACAGCATCTTCTCTTCCTTTCCCATTTACCCATAGTGTCTATGAACTGACTCTAAAAGTTCATAGACTGGATCTAAGCACAAGAATAACTGTGCATTTATGTAAAGCCTTTCTCCAAGGAGCTCTCAGCACTCTGCAGATAATGGACTTATTTATCCTTAGAGCACCTCTGTGAGGCAGTTACAGGACAGGGGTGACCAGGCTCACTTCATAAATAATGTCAAGAACAGCACAGAGCCCAGCTAGCCCATAACTCTGAGGCCCTGGGCGAGATGGGGTGGGCCCAAGGTCACCTAGGGAGTGGAGAACAGGACAAGCCTTCATGTTGTGGTGGTGTGACTCATATTCTTTCTGAATGTCCCCCAGGCTTGCTCAGTCCTATCACTTGTGTGGCGAGTCTGTGGTTGTAAGGAGTTGGGAGATAAATCTGCCAGCCTGACTGGTTAGGACAGGCCAGCACCTCATCTTCCAGTCAAGCGGTTCCTCACATGCCAACAGGCACAAAATGACTGCTTGGAAACCCAGAGACTGAGTCCACACAAGCCACTGGGAAACTGGCCTGACCAACTCAGCTTCAAAAAAATATTCCCATCACAAGGAATTGCAAATCAATAGAGAGGAAATCATCCCCCAGTCCCACACACGGAGACCAGCATTGGTCATAAAAAGCCCTCTCTCGGCCCGAAAGGGTTTGCTGTAGAGCTCCAAGTGAAAACAGAAGTTGAATAAGAGCTATATACTGTATTTGTTTAAATTTCATGCCAGTGAATGTCTGTGACGCAGGAGACAGGTTTATGGAGAGAGAAATAAAATGTTGACAAATGGCCCTGTAATCAACTGGAACATGCAATAAATCATTAGAATGCCAATAACACTTCCAGGACAAGCTTAGAAAGGTCATTACTGTGTCACAATACATCTTCCAGCACCAAACAAAGCAAACAGAACATGTTGGGAATAGGATTATGGGGGAAGCATCTGTCAGTCCTAATTAAGAATTAACTACAGATCGTATCTTGGGAGATGTATAATTTATTTTCCCTCTTCTTCCTCCCTACACACTCACAAAAAAGAAAAATAAATCAATAAAAATGTTAACCCATTCTAGATCAGAGATGATGTCAAAGTAAGAAGCACAGGCGTAGGCCAGGGAGAGCTGAGATCCTGGGGACGTCAGAGCAGGGCAGGGAGGGAGCAGGTGGGCACAGAGGAGGGCCAGGAACAGAAAACCTGGGCCCCGGAAGCTTCTCTCTTTACCCCAGCCCAGCCCAAGACATTCAGTTTTATACCGCCAGGAGTGTTGGGGTTATTAAATCCAACAGGAAGTTTGAAAATTTTTCTAAAAAGGTGCCAAGTTCTTTCTACCTGAATATACCAGTTAAGATTGAATTTGGCTGCAAGTACAAAATAACTCAACCCACAGTGACTTAGACAAAGAAGTGTTTATTTTTCTCACAAAACAGAAATCCAGAGGTGGGAGATGTGGGATCAGTTTTCTAAATGTCTGCCTTAGACATTTTCGAGTGTTGGCTTCTGCCCTCTTTGACTTCATGGTCTCAAGATGATGGCTGCAGCTCCAGCCATCATATCCATGTTCAAAGGAAAAACAGGGGGAAGACAGCTTCAGTCTTTGTTATCCCTGTTATTAGGAAAGCCAAAGTTTTCCCAGAACCCCCCAGTACCCACACATAGCAAACTTAGTCACTTACCTCATTGACCAGAATTATCTCAAATGACCCCTAAAGATCCTGAGAAATGAAGTGGATACATTGTCACCCTAAATAAAGTTAGGGTTCTGTTTACAAGCAAGGAGAGAGGAATGGATTTTGTGTTACCAATTAACAGGGTACACCAGGCTGGCAAAGTGAGATTTCAGGCAAAGCAGATACCCTGCCGAGGAGGAGCCATTGTGTGCATGTTTTTGTCTCATGCTGTCTGCAGACATGGTCTTCACTCCACAAGGAGAAAGCACCGATGGTCTAAGCTCTGTTTCTGGTCTGCCCTGCCATCATCAGTCCCGCTGTATGTGCGTGGTCACCACGGGGCCAACATGCCCTGGTTGTGTTGTACTCTTTTCTAACAAGGGCAAAGTCTATTTTGTTCAGCCTTAAAGGAGCTCAGAGTATTCAGAGGGAAGTCAGTCCAGCCATTTGAGTGGAACCAAGGGACAGAGGAGAAAATATCCACTTCTCCATCAGGGACAGGCTCCCTGAGGTTCTTCTAGCAGCGGTGGCTGCGCACAAGGCCCCGAGGGGTCCCTTCCTGTTTACCTAGGTTCTGTTTTGCCCCATGCATCTTCTTACCCTCTGCTCTGTTTGGCGTGTGTGTGTGTGTGTGTGTGTGTGTGTGTGTGTGTGTGTGTATACAGGTGTAAGTGTAAGCATCTTCCTTTCTAACGACCCTGCCCTTCCCCTCTCCTCTGGCGAGCTGGCCCATCCTGTGATGATGCTTCGTGAGCGTTCCACACAGTACCCCCTTTCCACTCGTGGGGACTGCTGCCATCATTAATGGCACCCCTGTTGCTGCTGCTCTCTCTCCTTTCTCCTGCCTTCCCTTCTCACATCTCTTTTTCTGCTTGAGTTTGCATTTCTCCCTTTATTTTATTTTATTTTTTTCTGCTGACAGAGACAAGAGCTCGTCCTAGTTCACAGTTTCAGGATTTGTTGCAAAATTCAAGGTACAGGTTTATGGCTGCCAGTGTCCTGGTTATAGTACAGTTCTTATGGGTCCTAATAAACTCAGCTGCTCTAGGGGCCTCTTAAATTCCAGTATGAAAGATCGAGAAAAGGCATTATTTAGTTCCTGTTACATTCTGGGATCCTCATGCTTGAGGCTGAGGATAATGTTTCTTTCTTGGGGGAGCAAAAGCCCATAACTCTTGAAAGCTGCCCAGCAACTAGAGGGTAAAAGAAAAGTCCTTTTCTCTTTCCTAGTTGCCTAGATGGATGGCAAATAGGAGAGAGTGGGTGCTAGAAAAATGCCACAAACCAACTGAAATGTGACGTGTGTGTGTGTGTGTGTGTGTGTGTGTGTGTGTGTGTGTGTGTGTCAATCTCAGAAAGCCTATCCTTAGATGCTGAGTGAGCATGCAATTGGGTTAAGACAGGTTGGGCTGTTTGGAAACCCCACACAATTCCATTCTGCACAAGTTGTGCAGGCTGTGGTCCTGCTTGGGACGGCCCCCAAGGCCTGTCTAGAACAACCATAATTACATTCTTTGTTTTTTCTTGCTTACTTGCTTTCTGTCTTTTTTCTTTTTTTCCTAGAGACAAGGCCTTGCTCTGTCACTCTGACTGGAGTGCATTGGCATGATCATAGCTCACTGTAGCCTCGACCTCCCAGGCTCAAGCTATCCCCTTGCCTCAGCCTCCTGAGTAGCTGGAACTATGGGTGCCACCACCACACACTCATGTTCACATTCTGAAGTACAGCTTCTCACAAAGTGCTCACACTTACTTTTTTCATAAGATCCTCATAGTAAATCTGACTGCTATTCCTACTCTGCACATGAGAAAGCCTAGACTAATCATGGGTAGTTCAAGGTCACATAGCTTGCTAAGTGTCAGCTGAGACTCAAACTCAAGTTGCTGTCACATCATCCAGGGCTAATTCCATTTCACCAAGCTGTCCCTCTTGGAGGTCAGGGACTGTTGGCTGATGTGGAAGTATCTATGTTCATCTCTAGAAACTGCTGACCATCTTGTGAAGGGAAATGAGTGCTGACCTTGGGAGTTTCTGCCTCCAGCCAGTGCTGTGTGTACTCTTGGAAAAGTCATTTAACCTCTCTGGGTTTCAACTTATAAAATCACAGATCATACTCACGATGCAAAACACTGGAATGTTTCAGGGCCTACTGTGTGTGTGTGTGTGTGTGTGTGTGTGTGTGTGTGTGTGTGTGAGAGAGAGAGAGAGAGAGAGAGAGAGAGAGAGAGGTGTCCTGTTTCCTCTTTCATGTCATATAATGAAATTCCACAAAAAATATGATGATGTGGCCATTGTCTTACTAGACTCTAGTGTGGCCATGTGCTCTTTGAGCTATGGCTGTCACCATGCTTCCTGGCTTTGGTCCCCTCCCCTACTTGGAGAGGTGAATCTCCATTTTCTCTCTCTCTCTCTCTCTCTCTCTATTTTACTTTTTAAATAAACTATATTTTCCATTCTAAAAAAAACCGTGATAATGTGCATAAGATTCTACTGATCAAAAAAGCTTTTGATATCTAAGAATACTTAGACAAGACATCCTCTAAGACCCCTAGGCTGTGTTCATGCCATCATCGGCCTCAACAAAACATCTATGATTGCTGTAGAGGGCTTGGCCAAGTACCTGGTAGGTAGTTGGTGCTCAAAAATGGCAGCCCTGAACCACTGTCTGTGAAAGAGCTTCCTCCTCTACAGGGCCAGGGATGTCCCAGAGTAGGTGAGGCGTGCTGGTAGGAGGGCCCCTGTTCTAGGAGGTGACCTTTCATTTTTTTTTCTTGAGAATTTGACATTTCAGGCCACACCCCTAGAGCTGTAAGCTTTGTGTTCAGACATACTTTCCAACTTTTGGTTTCCCCTGTCTCCAAGGTGCATGAAGAAGACTAGAGCCGTTTAGCCCACAGAATGATTTTTTATTAATAAAGTTGTACCATTTCGAGTGGTATTTCAGGTCACCTTAAGCTCTCCCATGCAACCTGGGTTGTGCATTAAATGAAAACTATTAGTATTCGGAAAAGCTTTAGCATGAGAGTGGCCGTGTGCCTGTGACCTCTGTGTTTATGTAAACGTGTTTTCATTACCACCATGCCTGGGGTGGGAAGGGGAGCTGCGAGGAGAAGGAGCCGCGGCTTGTTAGCGCTGTCCTTGCGAATGTTCTTTGATTAGCAGCAGCTCAGGTCTAAGGGGGTCGAGCATCACATGTCAGCTCTGAATCACTCCCTTCGCAGCATGTGTGCCCTGCTGGAGGACACCAGGGCGGGGCCCCACCTCAGGAGGACATGGCACAGCCTTCGTTGCCCTCCGCGTTAATTTCTCAAATCGCCCTGGACTCTTTCCTCCCAGCCCCCAGGATCTATCCCAGAGGTCAGCCAACTACAGCCCAAAGCTGTCCCATCACCTATTATTATACAGCCTTCAAACTAAGAATGGTTTTTGCACTTTTTAATGACTGCAAAAAAATCAAACAATAATACTGTTTTGTAACACATGAAAATGCAATGGGATTCAAACTTTGGTGTCTATTGATTAAACTTCTTTTTCTTTTTATTTCTTTCCTTTTCAGTTGGAGTCTCACTCCATCCCCAATCTGGAGTGCAGTAGCACACTCACAGTCAACCTGCTGGGCTCAGGTGATCCTTCTGCCTCAATCTTCCAAGGAGCTGGAGCTACAGGTGCACGCTACCACACCCAGCCAATTTTTTTATTTTATTATAGAGATAAGGTCTCACCAAGTTGCCCAGACTGGTCTCGAACCCGTGGGCTCACCTTGGCCTCCTAAATCCTCTCACCTCGGCCTCTCAAAGTGCTGAGACTATAGGCTTGAGCCACCCTGCCCAGCTGCTTTTTCCCTTACTTTTTCCCTTTTCTTGTTTTTTGTTTGTTTGTTTGTTTTGTTTGTTTGTTTGTTTTTGAGTCAGGGTCTCACTCTGTCACCCAGGCTAAAGAGCAGTGGCATGATCATGGTTCACCGCAGACTCAATCTCTTGGGTTCAGGCAACCCTTCTGCCTCAGCCTCCTAAGTAGCTGGGACTACATGTGCCACGTACTTGGCTTATTTTTTTATTTTTTATTTTTGTAGATTCGAGGTCTTTTTTATTTTTGTAGATACGAGGTCTTGCTATGTTGCCCAGGTTGGTCTTGAACTCTTGGCCTCAAGCAATCCTCCTGCCTTGGCCTCCCAAAGAGCTGGGATCACAAGCCTACCATTAATAAAGTTTTATCAGAACACCACAGCCACATTCAGTCGTTCAGTTATTGCCTGTGGCAGCTCTCATGTTGCCACAACAAAGCTGAGTAGTTGTGACAGAGACCATGTGACCCCCAGAGCCTGAAGAGTTGCTATCTAGGCCTTTGCACAAAAGTATGCCAACTCCTGAGATAGTCCTATGTGGGGTACTCTCTCAATTCCCTTGGCAATCAACCACTGACACCTGATAAATTTCTCCTTAACAGGTCATAGAATCCACCCTCTCTGCTAACTACTGGTTAAGACCCCAGTATCTCTCACCAGAACTCCTGCAACAGCCTCTGAACATGTCTCCCAACTTCCAGACTTGCTACCTGGGACACTGCATTGGTGTCTCCAGAGTGTGGAAGAATAGACTGGCTAAGAGCACAGACTCTGGAGCAGGACTAACTGGCTTCACATCTCAACCCTCTTCCCTTATTATGTGTATGGCCCTAAACTACTCATTTCAGCCCTAAGCCTCAGTATCCTCATCTGTAAAATGAGGATAACCAACAGTGTCCATCTATAAGGTTACTGTAAGCATTATTTTCAAAGCACTTAAAACAATGCCTAGGCCAGGCTCGGTGGCTCAGCCTGTAATCCCAGCACTTTGTGAGGCCGAAGCGAGTGGATTGCCTGAGCCTGCAGGTTCAAGACCCACCCGGGCAACTTGGTGAGACCTCATCTCTACAATAAATAAAAAATTAGCTGGGCATGGTAGCACGTGCCTATAGTCCCGGCTACTTGGAAGGCTGAGGCAGAAGGATCGCTGGAGCCCAGCAGGTTGAGGCTGCGGTGGCTGGGAACGTGCCACTGCACTCCAGTCTGGGCAACAGAGTGAGACTCCAACTCAAAAAAGAAAAAAATACCTAAAACAATAATGATAGTATTTGCTATGATTGTCCATGGAAAACTCAAATTTGACCATATAGGTCAGATGTGGTGGCTCATGCCTGTAATCTTAATACTTTGGGAGGCTGAAACAGGAGGATCATCTGAGTCCAGGAGTTTGAGACCAGCCTGGACAACATAGCGAGACTCTGCCTCAACAAAAAAATAAAAAATAAAACAAAATTGACCATGTCATTCCTCCACCAAGAGGCATCAATGGCTCTTCATCATTGGCCAGTTAGAGCCCAAACTCCTGAGCATGCGTACAGACCTTCTGTGTTCAGATCACCATCAATTTGCATCCAGCCATAGCTCTCCCTACTCCCCACTTCACGTGTTCTGCTGTAACAGCACTTAATTTCTCAGAGCTCTCCCATGTCCTTTGCTGTTTCTTGTCCCTGGCATGCCCCTCAGAGGCCCTACTTGGATTTTACCTCCTCTGGGAAGTCTTCTCCGACTTCCCACATCATGTACTGTGCAGGGCTGCCACTCCACTTACCACATCAAATCCGATCTGTTCCTGACTATCTCTGCCACCCTCAGCTAGTGAGCTGCTTGAAAACGTAGCGAGGTCTTAGGAATTAACTGAAGAGAGGGAGAAAGTATGTTCATAGGACGTACTAGGAAAGGCTTCTTGATGGGAAGCCCCTTGGAACTGAGCCTTGGAGATTGGGCAGGACCAAGACCAGTCTTAGTCATGCTGGAATTCCCAGTGCCTGACTGTGCTGACTCATTTAGGCCTTTCCTAAATGTGTGTTAAATGAATGACAGAATGAAGTGATGAGCTAATGATCTTAATCCGTTCATTAGTCTAGAAGATTGTACTTTGTGTGGGTTCATGTTTTAGCTCTATCTCTCATACCTTGTACCTTTGAATTAACTATTTCAGACAGAATATGATTCCAAGCTCCCCAGAAAACAGGGAGAGAGCATTATGAGGACCTCCCATTTCTATGAGACACCATGGCCTGATTCACCCCTAAAGGGACAACCTGGACTCACATCAATGCCCTGCTCCAAAACCTCCAATGCTTTTCCTGACTACAGAACAAAGACTAACCTCCCAGAAACAACTTCCGACCTGTCTCCCCTGACTTCCTGCCCCCTGCCCTGGGACACTGCTGAGTAGAACTGCAAGTACTTTGCCTCTGCCGAGTGAGTCCAAACAGTATCTAGCGTGGAGAATGCTTTGCAAGGCTAGGTGTTCCCGTTATTAGAGAGAGCTAAATGGGTAAGTTATGTAAAAACGCTCTGCATTCAAGCAGAAGTCATACTTTTTCCCTTTTTCAAAGATGGCGTTCCTTTTAATCCTCCCTACGTCCATTCTCCACACCAAAGTCAGCACAAATGCCAGTCCTTCCGGAGGGCTCCTCCACCCACTCTTCCGCCCTTAGAATGACTCTCCCTACCCCCTTATCATTGCCTCCTAAAGCACTTCCCACCGCCTTGCTTTATGGTTGTCTCTGTGCAGATCTTATCTTCTCTGCAGCCTTAGGGAGCCAGGGCCGCCCTCTGTCTTTGAAGGCCCAGGCCCCACAATGAGGCCTGACCCCCAAGGGTTCACATGACGGGAAATGAGGGAAATCACTCTTTCAGGTTACTAAGTTTTCTTTTCCAGGTCATCAGGGCTCTTGTGCTCCCCCTTCCATCATCTCCCAGACAGACTTTGGAAAGTCCATTTTAGAGATGAAGAAACTGACACCCAGAAAGGCCAGAATGCCCCGGGTCACACGGCTAGTGAGTCGTGGAAGAGAAGGCACCTTCCCTCTCCCCTCCCCATATTAGCTCCGTTGTCCTGCAAGGCCACAGACCCTACAGAACCACTTCTATCAGAGATGTTAACACAGCTCTGATAAGACCAAAAGTCGGTTGACATAATTGACAACCTTCCTACCTTACTGCTGCCTCCTTCTCTCCCCTCGCCATCCCTATTTCCTACCCCCAAAAGCACGTCAAAGCGGTTTAAGGTGAACTGTTTGCTCATGTGGCTGTCATTATTGCTGAGGATGTTTGCAAGGGGGTCTTGGCAGCCCCTCCAGGATACCGTCTGCCGGGCTTCCTCTCTGTCTACCTGTGTTTACGTCGCGCTATCACTGGCATGTCATCAGGCTTTGACAAACAAGCTGAGAAGAGCAGGAAGCAAAGGAAAAAGCTGCCTGTGACTGACGCTGCTAATTATCGCTTCATTACACCAAGCACTCCTTAGAGCAGCACATGGCCGCTCCCGGGGCTTTTGCACATGTGCACATATGTGAAGACATTCTCCCCCATCAGAACATGATAGAAACTACAGTCACGATGTAACACGACAGGACACGAAGGCGTTCTCACCACATGACTGTGACACCACACAATCAGAACAGCTGTAACCAAAATGGGCATAATGATGTGTCACCTGACAAGGATGTTAGTTGACTGCAAGTGTAACAGGAGCAAGAAGGACAATGTGACGGTTAAATAAAAGCCATGCCGGGTCAAACTGAGGAGTCCTTAGTAGAAGAAGAAAGTCCAGATTGCAGACAATAAAGACTCGACTGTATTTGGCGACAGGCAGACCACACTTGCTGGATTGTGTTAACCCCTACAAGACCTGCGGAAGCCCTGGAGGTATCCGGATGTGTGTGGCCAAAATGAGAACAAGTTCTGTAACTAGTCATATGAGACATTTGGAAGGAATCCAGTGTGCTTGTCTGGAGAACAGAGCACCAAAGGGAAACAAGATCACTGTCCTAAGAACCGTGCTCTCGGGGGTCCCAGATGCTCAGGCTAGCTTGGTATGGAGGGAGATCTGTAACGATGACCCTGGGATGGCATGGCAGAAAGCAATGTGGGAATTGACTCATCTATATACACCCCATTGTAGCTCGGGGCCCCATTGCAGTCTTAGGAGGGTTAGTTAAAACCCATAGTGCCCCAAAGTGTCATGTGAACTCCGCAGGGCTTGCCTCTCCTGGTCATCCTTGCCTCTAGGCTCCTGTTCTGTTACTGCCTTCTGTTCTCTGTCCACAGAAGTTCAGGAATGAAATAATGCTCTTTCTCAATTCCTACACACACACGCATACACACACACACACACACACACACACACACACGCACACACACACAGATACACATACACCACTCTACAAAGCATATGGTCTTAGCAGATTTCCTCATAAATGGTAGAGGGAGACACTGGAAGAGGGGTTTATGTTGTCACATCAGCAACTTCAAGTGGGGCAGTGAGCATCTTTATTCTTAAACATCCCTTGGTCTTCCCACCACTCTAGAGTTTTGTGGAACGTTTGTTTCACCCTGCTCAAGCCTCTCTCCATCTCCTGGCTTCTTTCTTCTACCCTTTCTCTTTCTTCTCCTTTTCTCTTTCCTCCTCTTTTTCTGGAACAGAAACAGCTCGTTCCTCTCATTGTCACTGAGTAGTTCTCCCTATTCCTGTCTCAGCATCCAGGGACAGCCATACTTATAAAGTCACCCACATCTCTGGATGGCTTGCCAAGACTTTTCCCTAAACCTAGATAGCACCTTTCACAAGGGAAGTTCTGGTGACAGTGTTAAGAAATCAACATTTCACCAATTCTGTGAACACCTGAGGAGGAAAGTTTCCATGGACAAGTAAACTTGGAAAATTGTGTAGACTGAAGTTACTTCCTCAAGATTCGCAACACAAATGATCTCTGTAATGTGGCTACATTGTCCTTTAGTAAAGAATCTTGTCTGACCCTGTGAAACCCAGCATTTCTAAAGCACACTGGGCCATGGCTAGTAAGAACATCTCTGGCATCTCATGAGATATGCCTAGGCTGTGCACGTGCAAGACCTAAGCCAGCCCAAGGAGGCATGCAGTCAGGCCCTGGGCACAAAAGTGCAGGAGTTTCCTTCTTGCAGCAAGAAGGCTTCTCCTATTCCCACTTCACTGGACGACCTTGGGCCCATCCGATCTCCTCCAGGGCCTCAGAGTTATGGGCTAGCTGGGCTCTGTGCTGTTCTTGACATCATTTATGACATGAGCCTGGTCACCCCTGTCCTGTAATTGCCCCACAGAGGTGCTCTAAGGATAAATAAGTCCATTATCTGCAGAGTGCTGAAAGTGCCTTGGAGAAAGGCTTTACATAAATGCACAGTTATTCTTGTGCTTAGATCCAGTCAGTTTCAACCTTTTGAGTCAGTCTAGTTCTCTGCACTCCTATAGAGTAATAGGAGAGAAACCTGTAATACAGCCCCGGCTAAGTGGAATGGCTTTCAGTCCAGTTTGAGATGGCATGTCTACATATCTGTGTGTGCTGTGTGCACACACAAACACACACACACACCAGGGAGACACTGAAGATTTAATATTTAGATTAAATGATATTGTGCATTATCTTAGTCTGCTTAGTACCATTATGACAGATTACATCAGACTAGGTAATTCATAATGAGCAAAAATTTATATCTCACAGTTCTAGAGTCTGGGAAGTCCAAGATCAAGACACCAGCATCTGGTGAGGACCTTCTTGCTTCATTATAACATGGCTGAAGACATCACATAACAGAAGAGCAGAGAGGGGGAAGGGGAAGAGATGGAGGGGGAGGGGAAGAGAAGACTGGGGGGGAGGGAGAGAGAAAGGGAGAGGGAGAGGGAACGGGGAGAGAGAGAACGCAAGTGAGTGCAGGGGAGTAAAATCACTCCTGCAATAACAAACTCACTCTCACAATAATGACATTAGTCCATTCACAAGAGTGGATTCCTCATGGCCTAAATACCTCTTAGAACGTCCCATCTCCCAATACCATTACAATGGCAATTACATTTCAACATGAGTTTTGTAGGGGACAAAAAATCCCACTCTTTTACTTCCATCAGATTTCTTCATTTCTACAGATTTTGTTCAGGTCAGAGGATCCTTTTTCTAATGTGTCTATACAATTTTGTTTTACTGAGGCCAAGAGATGATTTCTATAATACCTGTGGGAATTGATGGCAGGATTAGGACAGACACACGAAAGCACAGCCTGCTGCTTTTTCCCCAGGCTGGTATCCAGGAGTATCTTTTTGAAAAGAGCCTGCTACCCTCTCCACCATGCTATGAGATGAACTTATGTTCTAAGAGGCAACGAGGAAAAGACAGGCAATGAGCACATAAATGTATGTACTACTGACATGTAATGATAAGAACTAAGACAAGGTAAGAGGGGAAAGAATTGTAGGGCTCGAAACAGAAGAGGAAAAGTATAGTCGGAAGACTAACAGGAAAGTGACATTTGAAGAAAGACTTGTGAATGTGAGGGAGTGGGTCTTGTGAATGTTAGGGAGAAGAGCTTTCTTGAGAAAAGGTGAGGTAAGGGCTAAGGTTCTGAGCTGGGCTCGTGTTTGGTGTGTCAAGGAACAGTGAGGAGGCCTGCACAGCCACAGCGAAGTGTGCATGGAAGGTGTGATACAGGAGATGAGGTAAGTCATGCATCAAGGAGGAAGAGGGTAGAGTCCAGACCACATTAAAGACTGTTGCAAGGGTCCTTCCAGAGCCGATTTCATAACCATGTGACCAAGCTGCATTGTTGGGGACCACCACACCTTACTTCGTCATTCTGACAAGCATGCTGGCTTAACTTCTGTCCTGAAAACTGTGCCATCAGGCGCTAGAACAGCACCTTCCTCCTCGAAGGGGACCTGAAAGCTAGATGTGAAGATGTCTGACCTAGGGGATTCCTGCCTGAGGACAGCAAATGGTATCCAAGAGGCAGGGTTGGGAGGTATACTGCTCCTACAGTGTCCAAGGTTAGGAACACAAAGGCTCAGAGGGTTCAGTGAATGACTGTCATCTCCTCAAAAGCCATGACATCTTTTCAGTCTATCCCTTCTCCATCTATAGCCAGTTACATACACATCCCCAGTCGTCCTATACAAAGATCTATTTTCCCCAAAAGTCTCAATCTAAACTCAGTGAGGGACTGAACAGGAGAGTGCAGAAGCCACTACTTACATCCTGTGTTTCAGCTGAGTACAACAGCCAAAAAGAAGAGATCTCCACCTAGGGAGCACGGTGGAGCTGAGTATCCCACTGCTCTGGAGTGTGGGCTCCTGGAGGCTGAAGGAGAGAAGCAACCTCAGTGGAGAAACAGAACAGTGAAGTCAAATCCCTCCTGCTCCACATTTTTCCTAGGGCTGAGCTTGCCCTTACTGATCACAAAAATTTTGCCAGATTTGCCTAAACAGAAATGCACAATAAGAATGAGACACGTATTTGTGAGTCAGTTTGCAATCTCCTTCAGTAGTGCTTCCTGCACTTAGGGCTGCCGGTGGACACAGACCCAAACTCTCCTCCCAGCAGCCCCTCTCTGCTGGGGAAAATTGGGATTGACCCTGGAATGCTTGCTACAGGGACATGGTGAGCAGCAGGGGAAGTGGACAGTATCTCAAGAGGACACAGTTGCCTGCTTCTCCAAACTCTTCGCTTCTGAGTTAAGAGGAATCAGAAGCACTCACTCCAGGGAAAAGAACCTGTAACTGGGTCAACTATTGTGCCTTCAAAAGAGCTGATGAACTAGGGCCGCATGCTCTGATATAACAGTCACTGGGCACATGCATCCAGGGGCACTTCCCATGCGGCTACTCTAAATTGATCCTTTTGATGAGTGAACAATACACTCTGGTTTTAAAATACTATATCCAAAAAAAAAAATGTAAAATATATTATTAATTTTTAGATTGCTATCTTCATATTGTTTATATTTTAGACATATTGGTTTAAATAAAATTTGTGATACAGATTAATTTCGCCTCTTCATTTTTACTTTTTATAATGTGGCTACATAAAATGTTAAGCCAGACACAGTGGCTCATGCTTGTAATCACAGTGTTTTGGGAGACTGAGGCAGGAGTATCTCTTGAGGCCAGGATTTCAAGACCAGCCTGGGCAATATAGCAAGACCCTGTCTCTACAAAAAAAAAAAAATGTTTTTAAAATTAGTTGGGCCTGGTGATGCATGCCTGTAGTCCCAGCTACTTGGGAGGATGAAGCAGGAGGATCACATGAGTCCAGGAGTTCAAGGCCTCAGTTAACACTCCAGACTAGGCTACCAAGCAAGACCTTATCTCTACAATAAATGAATGAATAAATAAATAATAAATTGCACATGAGGCTCACATTATATATATATATATTTTTTTTTTTTTTTGAGTTGGAGTCTTACTCCATCGTCCAGACTGGAGTACAGTGGCATGCACACAGCCACCCCAGCAGCCACCTGCTGGGCTCTGGCGATCCTTCTGCCACAGCCTTCCAAGTAGCCAGAACCATAGGCACATGCTACCATGCCTGGCTCATTTTTTTTTAATTGTAGAGACGAGGTCTCACCAAGTTGCCCAGGCTGGTCTCAAGCCCATGGATTCAGTCACCTCAACCTCCCAAAGTACTGGGATTACAGGCTGAGCCACCGAGTCCAGTCTTGCATTATATTTTTATTGGACAACACCAGGTTGAAGGACAAGCAGTCAATGAAGGAAGTTGACAAGGAACTTCCAATCATAGTAGGAGGTTCCAATCTGAGCACTCCATGTATAGGACATGTATGCTTAATGACAAGTATACTTCAGTTTACCCAGCAAGCATGAAGGTCAACATAAATAACTGGGAAGACCATAGGCCTAAGCACAAAGAGTTCAGTACCAGGAGCTCCGACAGCCCAATGAGGACCGTGTCAGGGAGTTAAGCCAAAATAGAGCCTCCAATTAGCCAGTCACAACCACCACACCTTCCTCTCAGAAGATCTGGAGTTCCCAATGCAAAAGCCCTCACAGCCAGCATTCCCTATCCATCTGCATCCTCAGGTGGTTGCTGTAGTTCTGGGACATCAGTCCAAGTTGCTCAGGACTCCATGACCGCTGACTTCTTTCTAGAGACGGTAGGAGGCCGTGCTCGGTGGCTCAGCCTATAATCCCAGCACTTTAGGAGGCCTAGGCGAGTGGATTGCCTGAGCCCATGGATTTGAGACCCACCTTGGCAAGACCTCATCTCTACAGTAAATCAAAAATTAGCTAGGCATAATAGTGCACACCTGTAGTTTTGGCTACTTGGAAGGTTGAGGCGGAAGGATCGCAGGAACCCAGCAGGTCTAGGTTGCGGTGGCCGGGAGCGTACCACTGCACTCCAGCCTGGGTGACAGAGTGAGACTCCAACTCAAAAAAAAAAGAGACTTATAGTAGGAAAATGCAGGACTTGGAGTTGGGCAAATTCAAATTCAAATTTCAGTTCTGCTGTTGACAAGTCTTGTGAACTTAGACAAGAAAGTTAACCTCTCTGAGTCATCCTGGTTTCATTTGTGAAATAGGTAAAATAAAACAAAGCGCCAATAAAAATGTCATTGGATACATTCAAGTGCATACACAGAACCTGGCACATAAATGGTAGCTATTTACTGGCCTATGTTCCTATTAAATCATATACTCCTCGTTTTGTTAATTAAACTCTATTTTAACTGTGGTAGAAGAGTTGACTATATAAACAACACCCTTCCAATCCTTGTCTTATGGGGAAGAGTATTTCTCTGAAGTAAAGAGCCGCTCCCTGATTTCCTGTCCCAAGGTTCTCCCATCCCTTGGGAACCCTCCTCTTCTAATCTGCATTCTGCAATGCAGACTTTTCATGCCAAAAGCTTGGAGCATGTGTACCTGACTCACCATCTAGTGCTACCAGAAGGTTCCCAATGCAAAGTTTTCTCTTCACCCTAGGTAGTAATGCACAGAAAGAAAATCTGGGACTCTGTGTGGCTCTGAAGGTTTCCCCAAAGGCCCAGTGGGGCTGGGTGGGAGGCAGCCTGAGAGGAACAGTCAGCGGGAAGAGGATTGGACATGAAAGTGGTGAGAGCATAGGAGGAATAAAAAGCAAACACAGCTTTAATTAAACACAGTATATCTAAATCAGGTATGCTCAGAGAGCAAGGAAGGGTGAAATAGAGTTTTTAGAAGAAAACAACTTTCTCCAGCTTTTAGTCTCATTAACATTGAAATGAACCCCCTGAGGAGGAGCCAGCCTCTGCTATACAGGAGGGAGGCTCCCAGAGCCCAAATGGGGCTTTGTGCTCCTTCCTACTCGATCTGCTCTCCCTTCTGGAGCCTGCCCTTGGGGATATCTCCCCTGCCTTGCATCTAAGACATGAGAGGACTTCATTCTGGTCATAGGTCACTGAGCTGCAGGGCCTTGAGAAGGAGACGCTGCTGAGAACAGGCCAGGGATTCTTGCCTTCCCAGCTCACCCATCCCCTTCCTTGTACTCTCTTCTGCAGAGTAGTCCCCACCACTAGGCTGTTGGGGGCCCAGCAGGGCTGCCAGTCCCTGCAGCTCTCCTCTCCCCTGGCTCAGGCAAGCTGAGCTCCAAGCTCACCTCCAAGCTGAGCTTCAGGCCCTGCCCTACCTGAGTCCTGTGACATGGAAGAGGTTCTGGGCCCACCTCAGTTTTTCAGCAGTTGAGTCTCACTTGCTGCTAATTTGATCTCAAGTCTGATGGTGGAATGTCTCCCTTATCTCTGTCCACAGGTTCCACCCTGTATCCAGTTCTTACAACCGGGCTTCAGCCTTCTCTGTGTGCCAAAGTCTTAAAAAGTTTCCTAGATCTCTTTCCCTTATTTTCACCAACCTCTGGTATTTCCTCAACATCAGCCCTGTGGCTAGCTCTTTGCAAGCAGAAATATCTTACCCCGCCATCCTCAACCCAATACTGTCCCCACCTACTTGGAAACGAATTGCCACCTCTTGCTTTGGCATAATGCCTGACACAGCAGAGTTAATAAATGTGTATGAAATGATTGGATGATTGGATGAGGTAACTGGGCTGGAGACTTGAGAAGGCTTTAGAGAGAGCCAGCCTCCTGTACTTGAATGCCATCCTTGCTCTGGCTGGGTCTCCAGGTTTTGTGTGGACAACCCCCAGATTATGACGAATTGCCTTGAAAGCCCTTCTATTAAGTTGTTAGTGACAGCAGGTTCTTAGGCTCTCACATAATAGAAATTGACACGGGGCCAAACAGATTCCTAGACAAGGTTTTATTTGGGGCTTATATGTGGATACAAAGGAGACAGGCCACTGGAGGCCTTTTACTGGGCTGGTTTGCTGAGTCATTGTACGAAGGGAGTGGTACCTGGATGGCACATACGCAGTTGTCAATCAGGCTTCTACATATGTCACATGATCAAAAATGGCAGATACAACCCTCTCTCCCAGAACAGAGGTTTTAGTATGGTAATGAGGCAAAGGTTATGATAGTTCATTCTCCAGGTCTTGTATGTTACTGCTTCAGATAAGATTCGTAGGGAAATATTGCTCATCTCAGGTTTTCTATGTGACTGAGCTGAGTGGCACAGGACTTGCAATTAGCAGGTAGGGAGAGATATGTTAGCGGGAGTGGGACCTAATCCTGTCCCTGCTCTATCTCAAAATGATCAAAATGTATTTATTGCCATCCAATAAACAACCATTCCCAGCATTGATACTCAATGAGACACCAGCCTCCTAGTCAAGGTCAAGTTTAGCAGCACCTTAACTGACGCAATCTGCTCTGCCTTGAGTGAAGGGCATGATGGGAGCAAAGGAGAGGGGAAGGCTCTAGTGTCACTGCCCTTCCCCCATTATCTACTATTCATAAACTTCCAAGGAACAATCTCATGAGCTGGCCCGGAAAATACTTAAATAGTTCCAAGTAAATGATCACAAATGTGAACACAAGTTGAAGATCACTGGGGTAATGGAAAAAGTTTATAAAGAAAATCGACAAGATAGGGGAAGGGCCTTACCTAGTGTAACCATGAAGAAGAATCATAAAGAGGAAATATTCAAAACAAAGCTTTTATACTGTTTGTTATTACATATACAAATACATATAGTAGCATTTATTTGCATTTCATATCTCAATTTCAACATCAAATTTTTATAATTTTATGATATGAAAATGGAAATCTCCAGGAATAGAAGTAAGGGTTCAACACTATGATTATTGTATGAATAATTAAGAATAGAAATAAGAAGATATGGAGGTTTAAAATAGCTCCACAAATTCTTTATACATATCCCTTCAAGAAGTCAAGCTTAATTCTCTTCTCCTTGAGAGTGGACTAGACATAGTGACTCACTTCTAACAAGTAAAATAGGCCAAAAATGAAGGTGGCCGTTGGGTGGATTATGACATTGCCCATTTTACAGATGAGGAAACTGAGCTTCGTAAGAGGCATTATGGCTTTCTTCTTACTGTCTTGGGTCACTTGCTTTTGGGGGAACCAGCTGCCAGTAGTAAAGAAACTCAAGCAAGCTTATGGAGAGGTCCACCTGCATGGAACTGAGGGCTCTTGCTAACAGCCAGAAAAGATCCCAGACCATGTGAGACAATGGGTCATTTTGGAAAGGAATGCTCCAGTTCCTGATCAAGCCTTCAGAGAACTGTCGCCTTAGCCAACGTCTTGCCTGCAACCTCATGAGAAACCCCGAGCCAGAACCACCCTTGTATTAGCTGTTCCCAAATTTCTGTCCCAAAGACACTGTAAAATAATAACCGCTAAACTTTAGGATGGTGTTGTACACAGCAATTGGTAACTGATAGAGAAGAGAAGATACCCCAGTGCTACAAAGTTAGAGCTGAAGACCAAGAGTTGTGTGGATTTTGTCACTAGTCAGAAGCTCCAGTTATTGTCCTAATGAAAGAAAGGGGCTTGCCTTTTTTGGGCAGCCCTTCTATCTCTCACATTAAGCCTATGGGTACTCATGTACAACCCTGCCAATAGCTGTTTGGCTTCGGGGTTTGGAAACCACAGATGTGCCCGAGATGCGTGACCCGAGACGGAATTAGAGAAGATCCAACTTGCCAACTAGTTAGACCATGCTGCTGTTATCACCATCAAAAAGGCCTTCAAAGCAAATCTCCCCATTTTTGTTAGGTGGAAATGAAATTCATCACCACCATAAAATAGCACATCCCAACAGCATCTTTCTGCCGTCTTCTCCAAGATGCTAATATCTTCTGAGTTGAGTGTAAATTATTCAGTGCCCCCATTCAGGAAGTCGGATGCTTCTAGGAATCATTAAGAGGGAGGGAACGCTCCTTCTGCCCTATGAATAACTTCCTTAAATTTTATCTGTATTGGGAGAGGAGAGCCTATAATTTCCATGTGTCAGACTCTCCCAACATGAAGCCCAACAATATTCCCAGTTCCTCCCTTTTTCCTGTTTCTTCCTGCAATTCCCAGGCATGTAAGAAGTCTACTTTCTGAGGCTCTCCCCTAAATGGTCTGGCACAGTCAGCTTGTGTAAGTACGTACCTCTCTCCCACAGCAGGCACAAGAGTGTCCGTCCTAGCAAAAATTAACTAGGGAGGCAAAAGGATTATAAATTGCCATAGGACCAAATTGGATCCACTTTCCTGCTTTTTATATAGTATCAGAAAGATCAACGACATTAGTTCTGCGGCCTGGCAGGTATTAAATTCTTCTCATCGTGTTTACTTTGTTTGTCCAATGAACACGCCTAACAATAACAGAAGAAGGACTCCTCCAGAGTGCTGAGAAAATTCAAGTCTGTATCAGAGTCTATATATCGTGGTTAGGAGTGCTCAGCAAGCCGCTTGTTTATTGCCTCCCTAAGTATGGTCAGCACTGGGGTTTCTGAAGACCGTATCTTGAATGGCATGGAATGGGGGATACATTTGTAGTGAACAGGGAGAATAAAAAGGAATGAACACTGATTAAGTGCCTACCACGTAGTAGTCATTGTAGATTTAATCCTCACAACAATCCCATTTGGGTGGATTATGACATTGCCCATTTTACAGATGAGGAAACTGAGTTTCAAAGTTGTTATTTGCCTTAGATGATGTCTTAGTTTACATGGCTATAAAGGAATACCTGAGCCTGGGTAATTTATAAAGAAAAGAGGTTTATTTGGCTCACAGTTCTGCAAGTTATACAAGAAGCATGGTGCCACCATCTTCTGATGAGGACTTCAGGCTGCTTTGACTCATAGCAGAAGGTAAAAGGGAGCTGGTACCTGCAAAGATCACATGGCAAGAAAGGAAACAAGAGAGGGAAGGTGCCAGGCTCATTTTCACAACAAGCTCTCATGGGCGCTAATAGAGTAAGAACTCATTCACCCACCTCTTCCAGTGAGGACATCAGTCTATTTGTGAAAGATCTACCCTCATGACTCAAACACCTCCCATTGGGCCCCTCTTCCAACATGGGGGATCAAATTTCAACGTGAGATTTTTGAGGGGTCAAACATTCAAACCATGGCAGACAACATAGCTACTAAAGGGACGGAACCAGGATTCGAAATCAGGTCTGGAGGCAAAGCTGTGTGTATTCACTGGTGCCTCCTTAGATCATATAAAAGAAAGACCGAAGGCCCCTAGGTGAGAGTGAGAAGTAACAAGGGTTCATGAGACATCAAGGATGCAGTTAGCATTCAAATAATCCACAGATTTATGGTACCATCTACACGGATGCTAGATTTTTCCTTAGTGGTTTCCTTTATCTGTGAGCTAACCCACAGTCCCATACCCAGAAAAAAAAATGGAAACATTATTTTTCAAATTAAATACAAATGCAAATTGTGGATATGGAAAGACAGGTAGCAGAAGTTGGCACTTGAACTAGTGTGTGAGCCCAGCTACTCCCAGTACCTGAGTCTCTATTCTGGGTTCTCCTGCTAAACACTCATCATGCACACCATAATTCTTTAGAAAGGGTAAAAACTATTTCTCTATGAAAAATAAATGGCCATTGGACTAGTTAAAAAGATGTTTAAGGCCGGGCATGATGGCTTAAGCTTGTAATGCCAGCACTTTGGGAGGCTGAGGTGAGAGGATTGCCTGAGCCCAGGGGTTCAAGACCAGCCTGGGCAACTTGGTGAGACCTCGTCTCTATCATATATCAAAAAATTAGCCGGGCATGGTAGCATGCACCTGTAGTTCCAGCTACTACTTGGAAGGTTGAGGTGGAAGGAAGGATTACCTGAGCATAGCAGGTTGATGCTGGGATGGCCATGAGTGTGCCACTGCATTCCAGCCTGGGCAACAGAGTGAGACTCTGACTCAAAAAAATAAAAGATTTTTAAATTGTGCATGATTTTAAATTAAACAACTCCTATGAAAATGTTAGGGGAAAGGTCAGTAGTCTACACAACCCCCCCCTTCTTTGTTGGGGCAAATTAGGGAGTTGGAGAAAGCCTTTGGATGGATGTTTTCCAAAGGTGTGGAGCGTGCCATAGGGTTAAACCCCACATTGACAGCTATGGGGGATGTGCAGAGAAGCAGGACATGACTAAAATTTTGAATCCTGAAGACACATAAGAAGATTTGAAAGCCCTCTGCAGTCTGGCACAAGATGGCGTAGGATTAGTGACCACAAAGGAAGAGCAGTAAGTTCTGGATACTCATAGGGGACAGGCCACTCACCATAGGTGTAGCAGACAGGAGACTTTTATAGAGGAGATCAGTGAAAAAATGCTGAATCAATCTTGAGTATGGATGGGGTGGGGCAGAAAGAAAAAGGAATCCATGTCTGGAGCTGGTGTTTCTAGCCCAGGTCTAGACCCCCATACACGTATCAGTATATTGGAAACTTTCCACTTAAACAAAGTCATTTTGAGAAAGTACATCTTACAAAACTTAATACAGTTGGTACTTTATATCCATGGATTCCACATTTGTGAATTCAACCAACCGGAGATCAAAAATATTTGCAAAAGCCTGGGAGCAGTGGCTGACACTTGTAATTCCAGCATCTTGGAAGCCAAGACAGGCAGATTGCTGATCCCAGGAGTTTGAGATCTGGGCAACATAGCAAAATCTCGTCTCTACAAAAAAAAAATGAAAAAATTAGCCAGGTGTGGTGGTGTGCACCTGTAGCCCCAGCTACTTGGAATGCTGAGGTGGAAGGAATGCTTGAGCCTAGGAGGGTGAGGCTGCCATGAGCTGCGATTGTGGTAATCATCCCACTACACTCTAACCTGGGCAACAGAGTGAGACCCTGACTCAAAAGATGATTGAGTCTGAATTGAACATATGTGGACTTTTAATCTTGTCATTATTCCCTAAACAGCACAGTATAACAACTATTTACATAGCATTTACTTTATATTAGGTATGATAAGCAATCTAGAGATAATTTAAAGTATATAGTAGGCTATGTGCAGGTTATATGCAAATATTGCACCATTTTTACATAAGAGGCTTGGGCATCTGTGGATCTGGGTATCCCTGGGGTTTCTGGAACAAATCTATGTATGCCAAGGGATGGTTACATGGCGTAGGACATATAGGAGGTATTCAAAACCTCTTTTGAATTGTAATATTCCTGTCCATGAAATAGTGCTCTAATATTAGTGTATGTGTGTGTGTGCGTGTGTGTTTGATATGTAGATAGGTGGATGGAGTCTGTCTGTCTAGAAAAGCTGAGATTCAGGGAAGCAGAATGACTCCACCTCTGTGCCAATTACCCAGCCTGGGATTTGCAGCAGGATCGTCTAGCTGCAATATAGTTTAGTCAACTCTTCTCCAATGGGTGCTGCAGAGCCCTCTTCTGCTCAGAAGCAACCCCAGGACAAACTAAAGCAACTCACTGATTGCCTCTCAAGGATTCTGACCTCAAATTTTGAGATCAGATGTGGGGAGAAAGATGATTACAATAATTAGTAAATAGCTGTCAACAAAGCCAGGAATCTCATCAGCCTAAAGTGTTGAAGTAACTGCCCTAGAAACTCGGAAGGCCCAGGCCTTAGCACAATGGAAGTACCCAGAGCTCCACCCTCTGAGCATCTTTCCCCTCTGCTGGGTGTGAGATCACAGCTGCATGTAACTGAAGACAGGACGAGAAGGCATGCAGTCCAAAAAGAGCCTCAGAAGGTGTCTCCAGGCCAGGCTTCCCTCCTGCCGAGTGACCTTCCCCTCCCTCGCCGCCGGGCTGTCAGGGATGGATGCAGAGTCTCTACCGCCGATCTCTCCTTCCCAGCTGAGAAATCACTGCCATCTACACCCTAATAGCTCTTTAAAAATAAGTTATACTTTCGACTCAGTGGAGTTTGCCGAATGGCTAGTGGGGCAGAAAAATGTAAAGCAGAAAAAGGGAGAAAAACAAAGCCACATTATCAGGCAGCTTTGATCTCAAGACTGTTTCATTACTGCACTCTGGGTTAAAAGGAAAGGGGAAAAAAAAGCAACACTTCAGGCAGGAAATGTCTATTATTCAGAAATGTAATATAATTATGTGTCTGCATGGCCCCGTTTATCAGCGGCGTGTTCTGGGAAGGATGTGGTGGAGTTTGACACATCGTCTCCTCTCCTCCCTGCTCCC
>NW_007231843.1:0-8914 GCF_000164805.1 Carlito syrichta | reverse complement strand
CTCCAGGACACTTCCAATTTCCCAGGTTTCGTGACCACTTACATGTCTTTCCTGAGTGTTTTTATATAGCGTAGGAAATTGGGTAATGAAAGCCGAGTCATACATTTCTGCTTTATGTTTCCAAAGAAGCAAGTGTGACTGTCAGGTTTACAAAAGATTGTTTATGTTCACTGGCGTGAAATGGGGAGCCGGCGTTGGGAGCAGGGAGAGAGAAAGGCCGGCCAGGCTGGGATGACAGCAGAGCATTCATCCTCCACGCTACAGCAGACAAAGCACGGTCCCCGCCTGACAGGGACCATAAATCATGGGCGGGAGTTGCTGTACCTACAGCTTATACCATTCCAGATGACAAACGCACAATAATCCGCACGGCACAGGCCTGCTCCTGCCCGCCCTCCACTCCTGCCCGCTCTCTCCTCTTCCTCACCTTCCTCGCCTCTGCCCCTTCCCTCCCTCTAACCTTTCCTAGCATGCCCGTGGTTTTCCTGCTCCTCTCTCCTCTCCCCTGGTCTCCTGTCCCTCTCCTCCCCGCAGCTGGTCTCACTGGCTTCCTCTTCCTTTCTCCAGGTTCCATTTCTGCCTCCTGCCTGGTGTGTCACTCCTTTGGGGGGAATTTCTCCTTTGTTTCTCTCCTCTGCTTCTCTCTCTTCTCTCTCCTTTCCTCTGCCCCATGCTCGTCTCCCTTTGTGTTTGTAATCTTTATTTCCTGTTTTTTTTTTTTTTATCTTTTTAAAATTTGACCTGGTCCCCCCCTCCTCTCTGCCCCTCCCTTCTTCTCTCCTCCCCTCCACCTCCCCTCCTCACTCCTCTCTCCCCTCTTCCCTTCTGGCTCACCCATAGCTCCAATCTACAAAAAAAGAAACAATGGACCTCAACCCTGCAGACCCCATTGGTGTGGAAACAAAGAGAGAGGAGAGAGGGCTCATCCTCCAGGTGTGGGCCTCTGTACTATGGCCACACTGGATCCCTGGAGGAGGGCAGACAGGGTCCTGGTCTGTGACCACGTGATCCAAGCCAGGCTTCTTCCTGAGCAGTCAGGGCAGATGAAAATTTGAGCACCAGGGCAGAAACCCAGCCAATACCCTCAGCAGAGTACAAGGCGGAGGGTCTGTGATTCTGAACACATGCAGGGCACACTTCTACATTGATGGGTTGGTTCTTCTTTCCCAAATCAAGAAAACTCTTTCCTTACTCCACACTGCCACTAAGTTGACAAGAGTTAACTTGAGGGCAACTCCAGAGAGGCATTTTCAGTATCAGTCCCTGCTATTGGTGCATATAGTATTGTGTATGGGGACTTCGGCAAACCAAGGAGGGCATCTACCTATGTCTTCACTTAGTCAGCTATGCCAGGATTTTTTTTGCAAGGGCATTAGTAGGAAAGACTAAACATAAAAGACTTCACTCACAGACCTTGTTCATCTGTTTATAACTTAGTTCTTTCTGTGAGTCGAATTATAAGGAAGCCCCATCAGAAGCCCACCTCCCCCATGCTCTCCATCCCCTGAAGAACAGGCCCCTTTCCCCTAAATAACCCGACTCTTACAAGCCAAGGGGTGAAGTCAAGATGAACCGCTTTGCTGGCTCCCTGGGTTGGGGTTAAGAGTTCCTCCACAAGAAGACAGGCTCCCAGGACCAGCTCGGTAAACAGCTCGTTTCTTATTTAATGTCACATGAAGCACTGGGATCGTTGCCTACAATACGCAATGCAAGCTGAAATTGCACTGACGATGAACAAATAAGTCATGGCTTCAGCGTCTTGCTCTTCCAAACTATTTTCACTCATTAATCCAGTGTCTTAATATTCCAAACTACCAGTATACTCAAGGATGACTCCATCTGGGCTCAGTCTTTCCTGCTCCCTGTGAATGATCCATCTTCTTTTTTTTGGAAATGGGATCCAGACCAGGCACCTGAAGCCTGAGACTCTTGGGACCAAAGACAGCTTGGCCCAAGGTCTGAGGAGTGGTTCATAAGCATGGCTTCCATCCCCCAGTCCAGGGATAGTATCAGATGAACAAAACTGCCAGAGGGAGGGCTGTCCGCACAGAAAGGTAGAGGCCCTCACTCTGTTCTCCTGACCCCGCAGTGCAACGGGAAGAGCCCACTTGACACTGGGTCAACTCAGAGCTGAGCATGAGCCTTTGCGGGGCAATGGTCTCTCAAGGGCATGATGGAGTTTAACTAGTCCTTTGTCCAGAGAGCTTCTGTCCCGTGGAGCCCCTCTGCCAAGATCCAGCTGGAAGGAGGAGGATGGCACATGTTGGAGAACACTGGATGACCACATTCCAGGATAATTAATGAAGCCTGGCAAGAAAGCAACCAGCAATCAGGCAAGACACGGAAAATGATCCCCTGTGTGTCCTCCCTCTGCTGTAAGTTGCTGGGAAGGGGAAAAGGACTATCTGGTTGGACAACCCTTAAATCGATGCATCCTAATTAACAGAGGATTTAATTCATCAAAGTGACAGCAACTCTATTTATATCGTCTCCTTCAACAGGGCAGAAGGTTGGGCTATAAGGCTTATACCTTTCCCTTTGCTTTTTGCCTTCTCTCTCTCTCTCTCCTCCTCCCCCCTTCCTCCCTCTCCCTCTTTCTCCCCTCCCCCCTGAGCTTTTTTAATAGGGCCAAGGAAAGATTTAAAGAGGAGGATAATTTCAAGCAGAGAATTGTTCAACCATCTCCCCAAAGTCCTCTTAGTAGGCCCCTCAACCCACCCATTTGGCCTAGAAAATAGCACAGGCCTGTTTCAGAGGCAAGCATGACAGCAAAAGTTGCCCAGAGGCCTGATGGGGGAGAGGAGAAGGGCTCCAGGCAGGCAGGGGATGTGCCTCACAGGCCACTCCACACGCTATGCCGTCATGGATCAGACAGTGCCCCGGCAGACCCTGAGAGTCCCCAATTTAACGGGTGAGGACACTGAGGCTGGGCGAGAAGGAGTGTGTGCTCCAGACTGCATGGCTAAGCTAACCATGATGGGCTAGGAGCCAGGCCTCCTTAGAATCAGGGTTCTCCTGGTAACCCACTGGCTATCCCCTCCATAGGACAGGACAGCCTCCGAGAACACTCACTTCGTCAAAGGGCTCCCATCATGTTGGCACCTTGCTTTGGGCTGAGGCGGTCTCTTCTCTAATCATTTTTAATATGATTAGCTTGTTAATCATAATTGTTAAAAATAGTTAACATTTATTAAATACTCACCAAGGGTGAAGCACCGTGCTACATATTTTATCTAAGTTAATCTTCTCAACATTACAAGGTGGAAAATACTTTTTATTCATATTTTAAGATGAAGAAACAGACTCAGAGAGATTATGCGACTTGCCCAAACAGAAGATGACTAACCACTAAGCCCATTCTTTCAGCCACAAGCTATAATGCCACTTTTAAATCGAAATTACTCCCGGAGGGCATTAAATTAAGCTCTTTACATTTTCATGTGAATGAATTTAACTGGAACTCTGTGTTTGAAGGAAGGACGTTCCCCAGCTCAGAGCATCCTGCCGCTGAAGGGAAAAGCAGAGTTCCCCCTCTTCTTGGTCTGCCTGAGGCTCAAGTTCTGCTCCTCCAGAGTGGATCCTAGGGAAAGGGGGGATTTCCCCGTAAGCTGACATTTATGATATAGCCAAGCTGCCTGTATTGGGCAGTTACAACAGTCCTCAGAACCACCACAGTCCACAGAACCTTCTAGGAAATATCTACTTCCATCCCTTTTCTTGCCCCAGACATAGAATTCCACCCAGGCTTGTACCAGTCTTGTAAGGGCCCATGTTACAACTGAATTAATTGGGCCTCTTAGAGTCCAAAAAGGGGGGAAAAAGAAGAAAAGAAAAATGGCTCCCGGTCCCTCCTACACGGGCCATTAGTCATTCACTACAACATTTTAGGTCCAAAAGACAGTTCCCTTCCCAGAAAGAGGAGAAAGTAGGGGGGTGGGGGGAAGGACACTAAACAAAACCTCCAGGAAGCCCATGGGTGAGCGGTGCCTTTCTTCTAAGTTGTGCTCACAGCCCATCCGTCAGCACGGGATGAAAGGGCTATAAAACCAACACAGCGCCTGAGACTGTATGAAAATATATATCCTGATGTGTCAGGAATACCTGGCGCGCCTTTAACCTCAACTTCAGATGAACCAACACGCCTCGGAGCACATTTATATGCAAAGGCATATAATATGTCCCCTGTATCTAATTATCTGTCAACCTGAGGCAGTTTGTTTTCCAAATCGGCCTCTCGGCTGTGACTTTACGAGGTCATAAAGAAAACGATGCCACTCTGCACTGAAACGCAAAGAGAGCCTGGATCAACAAATTATACCCCTTAATGGTGTCTCTCGGCCTGGAGATTCAGGCCCCGCAGAAAGAAAGGAGGCACGACCCTTGTTCCCTACTCCCTGCCTTCTGCTGGGGAACAGAGAAGGAGGTCCAGGGAGCACGAGGTAACCCTAAGAGGTCTCATAGCATCAGGCATAGGGCAGGGCCAAATAGAAATTATTTCCTTCCCTGGTTCAGCTTCCTCAGCTCGCAGCTATTCTTGCACGATGTCTATCCACAAAGCCTGGACACCTCAGAGATATGATGGAGTTGGATGTCTCTGTAGTCTTCAACACCACACCTGGCCCTCTTGGAATATTCTGTGCCCCGGAGAATCTTTTGTCCTGGAATCCCCAGGATCTTTGGTTGCGGGGAGAAAACCTTAATCCACTCTACGTGCCACAACTCCTGCCTTCATGCACCCAAATATCAAGGTCCTGAACTCCACAGGAAAGCTGGTTGGAAGATATTTTATTCCACTTCTGCATGCAGGGGAGAAGGCATGGGTGACTCTCTTAAACTTCTAAGCAAGAGGAGAAAATTCCTCCTCCGAAAGCAGGGAAGGTAGGTGGCAGCAACAGCAGCAAGAATGCATTGTGCTGGATCACTGCTCAGGACATCTCTCCCCTGCCAAGCTCAGCACCGCGCGCGCACACACATGTACACACGCGGGCATACACAAAGGGAGAGGGCGGAGGGGTGGTCTCGCACACAGTCTTCAGCTCCTATTAGTCCTCCTCTGATCTTTAGCAGATTAATTAGGAAGTTTGTCAGGAACCAGCCGTGAACTCCAGCCGCTCCTCTCTGGGAGTGGTAACGGTGCCAGTGAAATCTAAGCTACAGGAATTCCTCTAGCCACGCTGCTCCTATGATTAATGATAGAAAGGAATAAAAAAAGAGGGGTCAACAGCTGAGTGCAAAGCAAGTTGCTAGACAGGGAGTAATTAAGATACTTGGGTAAATATGATTAATAAGCTCAAACTGGCAGGGTGTGCAGTAAACAAGGACTAACCAGATGGTCTCCTCTCTTCGGAGAAGGCTGGGCACTTGGAAACAAGGGGGGATGGGAGGGGGGAGACCAAAGGAGGAGGGAAAGGAGGGCAGCTTGGAGGGCCTGATTGCAACGTTGCTTTCTTTAGCTGACCCTATCTAGAGAGGAGAGCTGGGCCCCCAGGGAGGGATCAGGGCAGGGAGGTACTGGGAGACGCACTTTGCGGATCCTCTTATCACAGACACCAGACAAATAGTGGGATGGGTAAAGACTCCAGCTCAGACTCAAGGCCACACTTTAAAGCTGCTTCGTCCGCTCCCTTCTCCCCCACCCCCTCCTTTTTCTCTCATTTGCCACTCACTGCTCACTGCAGACAAGACAGGGCATGTACAGGTTAGTATAACCGTATTCATTTGCCCGAGCTGCAAAGTGCCACACACCAGAGACTGTGCGGCTTTAACAACAGAATCATCTTGTCTCACAGTGTGGGAGGCCGGAAGTCCGAGGTCAGGGTGTGGACAGGGTTGGTTCCTCCTGAGGCTGGGAGGGAGAATCTGCTGAGGGCTATCCTCCAGCTTCCGGAGATTGGCTGGCCACCTCTGGCATTCCTTGATTTTTAGACACATCACCCGGGTCCCTGTCTTCATCTCCTCATGATGCTTTCTCTGTGTGTGTCTGTCCAAATTTTGCCTTTTTATAAGCACACCAGTCATCCTAGGTCAAGATCCACCCTGATGACTTCATCTTAGCTAATTGTGTCTTCAACAAACTTATTTCCAAATAAAGTCACATTCTGAGGTACTTGGTCTAAGACTTCCAACATATGAATCTGAGGGGGACACAATTCAACCTATAATAGCCACTTATGAGACTGAAAAGCAAACCAGGAAACAAATTCCAGTACTGTCATAGCAGGACTGGAAGCGGGATGTGGCAAGGACTCCTATCCCTCAGCTCTTTGTCTGCTAAAATATATGCCTCCTGCGAATCCTAAATAGCGCCTTGGAAAAGATCATACTTTTGTGTGTAATGTTGAGAAGACAGTTGATGCTTCTAGAGGTGATATTGAGAAAGAATGTAGTTGGGTTTCCCCTAAAATTCTGCTTAACAGGAGATAAATGCAGGCCCTAGAAGAGAAGACTCAGAAGATTTACCTTAAATAAGTAGAGAAGGGTCAAGACATCTCCCATTTCTGTCTATAGCTATGGGCAGCTTCTAGCTGAGGACAAAACATTGTTGGGAAATAGAAGATTAGTCCCTGTCCTCAAGGAACTTACAGTCTGGATTTCTGTACTTGTTTCCTGAAGCTGCTGTAGAAAATGATCACAAACTTGGTGGCTTAAAGCAACAAAAACATATTCTCTCACAGTTCTGGGGGTCAGAAGTCCAAAATCAGCATCACCGAGATGAGATCAAGGTGGCAGCAGAGCCCTGCTCCCTTCAGAAGTGCTGGGAGACAGTCTGGTAGCTTCTGCATTCCTTGGCTTGTGGCCACATCACTCCAGTCTTCAAGGCTGGTATCTTCATATCTCTCAGTTCTGTTTCCACATCATCTTCCCCTCTGTGTGTAAAATCTCCCCCTGCCTCTTTTCTGTGAGGATACATCCTATTTTATTTAGGGCCTGCCTGGATAATACAAGGAGATCTCCCCATCTTAAGATCTTTAACTTAGTTATACCCCCAGCCTACTACAATTCCCATGGGATTTTCTTTCTCTAACCACTTAATTGGTCTATGTGAAGCTAGATAGCCCAGTCTCTGCCCCCATCTCACAGATAAGAAAAGCCAGGCACATGTGCAAAGTGTACTTCACAGAAATTTAAACATTAGGCCTGGGTGAGGACTCATTGGGGACTTAAACTCTTTCTTATCTTTTGTATACCACATATCTACTAAAGAATATTAAAGAGGGTGTTGGAAATGTTAGGATTGTCAACTTTTTATTTAGTTAAGTAAAAGACTTATAAAAAACTACAACATATTTTTATTTCATCTTAAATAAAAGGGAAGACATCTTAATTCCAAAAATCAAAGTAAGGGCTGGGCACAGTAACTCATGCCTGTAATCCTGGGCACAGTAACTCATGCCTGTAATCCCATCAGTTTTGTGGGCCAAGACTGGAGGATTGCTTAGGCTCAGGAGTTCAAGACAAGCCTAGGAATCACAGTGAGACCTCGTCTCTACAAAAAAATCAAAAACTTAGACAGGCATGGTGGTGCATACCAGTATTCACAGCTACTCAGAGGGCTGAGGTAGAAGGATCTCCTGAGCCCAAGAGGTTAAGGCTGCAGTGAGCTGTGATTGTGCCATTGCACTCTAGCCTGGGCAACAGAATAAGACCTTGACTCAAAACACACACACACACACAACCAAAGTAAGAAATACGAATCACAGAGCAAAACACCATCCTCCTAAAAAGGCTACTGGCAACCCCCTTCCAAAAGGCCAGTCCCCACCCCTTTCCTTGGCTGAATGTTCTTTTCCCAGGCAGGGTGATAGTTCTGCTCCAAAGTCCCAAATCTGACCAGTGAGCATCTATGGGAGTAGCTCAGCAGACATCTAATTTGTCCTCATAATGACGTATGAGATATGTCCTCCTGCTTTCTCTGGAGCTTAGCTTTTGGCAGGATGAGGTTTTTACTTCCAATAGCTCTCTTATTTTCCTCCCAATTTGTCATTTGAAACAATAGAATCCAAGTCAAGGAGATGAGGTCAGATATTCACCAAGTCAGGGCCAGCGCAACTTCACAGTCTCTTGAAGAGGGGCCAGGGTCCATGAGGCTCCAGGCAAACTTCTCACCCAAAAGGCTGTAACAGGGGCAGAACCCACAGCCTGCAGAGATGACAAGATGGTCGGGTCACTTCATTTTTTGGTGCAAAATGAGTATCTAAGCTATACCCAGCCCCATGAGAAGTAAAAACAAACAAACAAAAATCACTTAGGAAAATGAGTACAAGAGAATAAACTCAACAAAAATATTAGCACCGGATATGTGGCTGGTACTGCACCAGAGTCAGCATGCAGAGAGTTTCTGTCCTCAAGGAGGTCACCGTGCAGAAACCACACACTGGCCATACCCCAATGCAGGTAGCATAGCTGGAAAGAAGCTGATAGAGCAAGCACAGGTCCACAGTAGGGGCTCTGGTTTCCATTCAGGTTCCCCAGAGGCAGAGGTGAAATGAGAAAACAATTTGTATATCACATATCTATTAAAATATTACAAAGGAAGTATTGAAAATGATAGGATTGCCAACTTTTTATTTACTAAGTTTTTTTTAAAGCTAAGTTTATTTAGCTAAGCTTTTTTTTATAACCTACCATGCATTTTTATTTCATAAATGAAGACATCTTTCTAAGAACCAAAGTAAGAAAGACTAATCACAGAACAAAGCACAGATCTCCCAAAAACGCCACTGGCACCCCAGCACCCTCCTGTACCCTACACTGTCCTTTATTTTATTGTGCCCAAGGCAGTGGACAATTAATTAAGGATCTAATATTGAACAAAAACCTCTGCACCAGGAATCTCCTTTCTATGGCTGCCTTGGTTGGTCCATGTGGCAGATGAGGGAGTGGAGGAGTAGCACAAGGGAGGGAAGGAAGCCAC
>NW_007231842.1:0-41336 GCF_000164805.1 Carlito syrichta | reverse complement strand
TTTGATTATTTATCAGCATTAAAAACATATATTATGCTTTAATTTTATGTAGACACATACTTAAATGTATTCATAGTTAAATATATTCGAGGGGAGAACGAAAAAAATAGAATTTATTTATTAAAAATTGAGTATTCTTACATGTTTAAACTTCAGTCACCTCCAAAGTACTCTTCGTTTGATGCAATATACCTATCAAGATGTTTTTTCCATTGCTCAAAACAGTTTTTGAACTCATCAATTTGGATGCCTTTTAGTGCTTTTGCCGTTTTTTTGCTTCATATCTTCCTCATCAGTAAAACGTTTCCCTTTGAGGAATTTTTTCATCAGGAAACAAAAAAATTTCGCTCAGGGTGAGACTTGGTGAATAGAAAGGGTGGGGCACAGGGGGTCGTGCTAGTTTTGGTAAAACACTGCTGAATACTCAGCATGGTGTGGGCAGGTGAGCTCATAAATCACCTGTCATGAAATGGACAAACGTGTTGAAAGAACCTCAAAAAAAAAATCACTAAAGCGAGACACAGCCTCTCACAACAGTAGCTGGTACACAGATACCGATGGGTTCCTAGAATTCACCTAGTGGGGGAGCCCTGTACTACAAGGGACCCACCATCCAAAAGACAATTCTGGTGTTTGGGGGCCTCCCCTTGTGTGTACATGTACGGAGAGACCACACAGAGTCAATGGATAAAATATATTTTACTTAGATCCACAAGTCTTGAAACTATTTCTAGTACATTTGTTGTGCTGAAAGTAGGTCACATAGCAATAATAATTCAAGTCAGAGCATCTATGGTTTCTAAACAGATACAAAGACACAGCAGGGTGGTTAGGACGAGGTAGCAAGTCACCTATTCTCAATTGACTTATTCCAACTCTATTTAAATATTCATTTCTGATTAGCACTTATAATTTACTAGTGAATTCCAAATGAAGTAGAAAGATGACTAGCAAAAAGAAAAACTAGGCCTGGAGCAGTAGCTCACATCTGTAATCCCAGCACTTTGGGAGGCAGGGGTAAGAGAATTGCCCGAGCCTAGGGGTTGAAGACCAACCTAGGCAACTTTTTGAGACCTTGTTTCTACCATAAACCAAAAAATTAGCTGGATGTGGTGGCACACTCTTGTAGTTCCAGTTACTTGGAAGGCTGAGGCAGAAGAATTGCCTGAGCCCAGCAGGTCGAGGCTATGGTGGCTGTGAGCTTGCCACTGTACTCCAGCCTGGGCAACAGAGGGGACTCTGACAGGAAGGAAGGAAGGAAGGAAGGAAGGAAGGAAGGAAGGAAGGAAGGAAGGAAGGAAGGAAGGAAGGAAACAGAAAAACTAAATGTACCAAAGCCTGGTTGAAAAATATCAATAGAGTATTCCAAAGGAAAAAGCATACATTGTGAAGAGAATGGGTGATTAAATAGGTGCTAACTCCTCTAAACTATAAACCACATCAGATAGAAGTGGTCTTTTGTTTAGCCCTTTCACACCTGCTTACCTATGTAGCCTCTACTCCTCCAAAAGTTAACAATAACTCCTAGGGTTGTTATGATGATTAAATGATTGAATAGAATAAAGCATATAGTCATAGGCACATAGTAAGAGCTAAATAAATGTTAGCTATCAGTATTGTCATTAGTATTTAACTTTGCAATAAGGCATTTAATGGTACCATAGGATCAAAAGAAGAATAGAACTTTGGAGTCAAGTAATGCCGAATTCTACCTCAGGTCTATGAATGACCAGTGTGTAATCATGGGGAAATTGCTTATTCATTCTGTGCCTTAGTCTTTTCATCTGTAAAATTAGGTATATGATAATTTGTATTATTTTCAAAGCATATGATAGGAAGAACACCTGAAAGTGATATTATAAAAATAAATTGTTTAAAAAAATGCATGTTCATTGAATATTTCTTAGCATATTTGAGTGTATGTCAATCTCTCTATAGAAATGTTTTGATTGGTAGTGGTGAAATGAGCTAAATCAGTTAATAAAATCAAATTGCTAGCCAAATAATAGTATCAACCAACTTACTCCGTTTTGTTTAAAACTTCCATCTTAGTTGCCTGCCTGACCTAAGAATCACTCCTCAATGCCTACGTGTGATTACTGTAACCTTCCCATGACCACAGACTCCCAGCTTTGTCCCCTTTGGGCAGGTCGTGCTGACCATTTCCTGCTGACTGTTATGAAACTCCTTCACCATAAGTTCCATGTAATTGTATGCTTTGTTAACTGAAATCAAATGTTATGATTTGCAAAACCCCATTGTTACATTTTCATATTTTGTTCTTATATTTTGTTAGTGACCTAACCAAGGTAACTTCATTGTATTATAATTCTTCTACCTTATCTCTATGTAACTGCCTTCAACTATATCTTGTTGGCAGAACTCCAAAGACTTTCCAGTCTCCGACTATACCTGGGACATAAAATTAATCAAAATTCCCTAACGATCAAGTTCCCATTTTGGTTGCCAAGTTGTTAGTTAATGGTTGCTATGGTCACTAAGTTACTATGTAACCAACACTTCAAATTTTACCTATAAAAGCTTGTCACAAACTCTACTAGTTTGTCAAGAGTGTTTTTCTGGAGTTGGCCTGCTCTTGACCCATACATTAATAAAGAACTCATAATTAATTAGACTCAGCCTGCTGGCGTGACTTCTTCTCACTCGGTCATAACAGTGGCTTTGTGACAATAGTAACTGATATGAATAAGTATCCATTTAATTCAACACTGAAGTTCAAGACTAAAAATATCCAAGCAAATTTAATTCCTAAGGATAACTAGAATGAAGCTGCCCTGGGTGGAGATTCAAACCCAGTTTTCATTTATAGAAGAGAAAGAGAAGGGGGAAAAAAAGAAAGCTTCACTGCTTCACTGCATGACTTCTGTACTTCCTGACTCAAATCTAATGCAAAAAACAGTCCTTATTTATAAGACAGGCAGCAAAACAGGGTATGTGTACTGTCAAATGAGTTATGTAAACAAAAAGCACCACGTTAGTAATATGAAGAGCTAGAAGCCGATAGAGCAGACATATTAAGAAGGTGGGAGAATCTCTCCAAATCAGGCAGGATAGAGAAGCTGGACAGTGGGAAGATACATGAATAATAAACACAGATTGGTTAGGCTGAAGCAAAAAAAAATTAGAGGATAGTTGGGATTATATAAACACACACTGCATCTTTTTACCAACCAAATTTGGCGAGATACAACATCATGCACTGTCCCACAGTGATGAGTAGACAGCCAGCCCCTTCTAGAACTATATTAGATAGTACTAGGAATAAATATCTTCAGAAAAAAGTAAATTCTAGTTATAGCCTGAAATTCAACTTTACCTGAGTATCTCATTATGATTTAATTCTATTTCTCTCTTTCTATACTGTTGCTTTACATATTTTTTTTTAAAAAGTAGTTCTTTGTATAAACCAGTAATTGTTCACTTCACATCAATGAAGTACTCATTATTTTCCAGAAATTGAACAAAATGTTGCCTTTACAAATGGGCCTCCTCCCATGGTTTCTTCCCTGTGTGACTGCATCTTTTTAGGACACTAGTTATATTGGTAAAGAACCCACCCTAATTCAGTATGATCTCATCTGATCTTCACTAATTACATTCTCAAAGACCCTATTTTCAAATAAGATCATATTCTGAGATTCCAGGTAGACATGAATTCTGGGTGAGCACTATTTAACCCAGTCCAGTCTTCCCTCTGGCCTCCCAAAATGTATAACCATCTCCTATCCTATATGAAAAATGCAGTCACTCTCCATCTCAATACTCCCCAAAGACTTCATCTATTCCAACACTAACTCCAAACTCCAAATCTCATCTAAATATCTTCAACTCAAAAAGTTCCATATCTCATTATCTAAATCAGGTAGGGGTCAGACACTGGGTGCACTCCATCCTGAAGCAATATTCCTCCCCATACATGGACCTGTATACCTAGAAAGCAAGTTATTGGCTTCCCAAGTACAATGGTGGGACAGGCATAGGATAGACATGCCCATTCTAAAAGGGAGAAATGAAAGGAGTAAAGGAGTCTCAGGTCTAAACAAAGTTTTCAACCCAGACAAATTCCCTTAGGTTTCAAGGCCTGAGAATAATGTTCTGTGTCTCCATTCTCCCTCTAGGTCTGTGAAGGCGCTGCATGCTGGGCTATCTCCCTGGCCCTGCATCTATAACTCTACACTTGGGGTCATTTTCTTTTCAGGGAAGCACATGTCTTGAAGCACATGTGAGTCACTGAATAGTTCTACCAGCTCATTTCCTGTTGGTAGCATCCCAGAAGGCTGACTGCCTTTCTTCATTTCGTTTTCTCTTTGGCCCCTTCAAAACAAGCTGACTGTGTTTTTGCTGACACAATGTCCTAACAAGCCTTGTCAGTCTTTTGGGTCTATCAAAGGGACCCACATCATTGCACGAAAAGATTCTCACAGGTCTTTCTTGACTCAGATGGTTGATTAGATCCATAAATCACACATCTGACTTATTCATCAGAGGTTTGTCCAACCACACCCTTCGCCCTTGACCAGAGCACATTACCTGGACCATCAAGTGCTGGTTTCTTTTTGCTTAACAGTTCCTTCCTCATTTTATCTTTTTCTTCTTGTATTTACTCTAAGAAGCTTGGAGAAACCAGGTCACACTTTCCACACTTTGCCTGAATATCTCCTCAGTTAAATATCTAAGTCATTATTTGCAAGCCTTACTTCCATACAACACTAGACCACAATTCAGCCAAATTTTCTGTCAGTTATAGCAAGGGTGGCCTTTCCTCCAGTATCCAATAACATATTTATTAATTCCTTTTGAGACCTCCCTAGAAGCACCTTTAACATCCATATTTCTATACTGGCTGTGACAACATATATATTTTCTAAAATAACAGAAGCTCTTCCTACCAAGCTCCTCGCTTCCTTCTGAGTCCACAACAGAATCACTTCTTAACATACATGTTTCTACCAATAGTCTCTTCAAAGAAATCTAGACTTTTTGTATCTTTTACTTCAAATCTCTTCCAGCCTCTACAGTTTTCCAATTCCAAAGCCACTTCTTTATATTTTCAGGTGTTTGTTACAGCAGCACTGCACTTCCTCATACTAATTCCTGAAATATGTATTAGTTTCCTAGGGTAATTTTCTAGTCAAATTACCATAGACTGAGTGGCTTAAAACAACAGAGATTTATTCTTTGACAGTTCTGAGTTCAAAGTCAAGGAGTCAGCAGCTATTCTAACAGAGTGCTGCGGTGTGAAATAGAATGGCACATGTGGAGGAGTGAGAGGGAAGTGGGGAAAAGGTATCAATGAGTACAAAGAATATTTTCTTAAACTATGTCTTCTCCTAGACAATATGACTCATTTATTGCTGGTTTTGCATCACAGCCAGATAGCTCCTGAATCACTGTAGAAACTTCCTAAAGACACAAAGTCCCAATTACAAAATCAAGCTACATATTGAGGCCCTACAACTCAATTTATGAAGTCAAATTCTGGTCAGGGCTGATGGGTGGTTCACACCTGTGATCCCAGCACTTGGGAGACCAAGGCAAGAGGATTGCTTGAGCCTAGGAGTTTAAGACCAGCCTAGGCAACGTAGTGAGACTTTATCTTTACAAAAAAAAAAACTTTTAAAAAGATTAGCCAGGCATGGTGGCACACATCTGCAATTCTAGCTACTCAGGAGGTTGAGGTGGGAGAATCGCTTGAGTTCAGAAGGTTGAGGTTGCAATGAACAGTGATTGTGCCACTGAACTCAGCCTGGGCAACAGAGTGAGACTTCGACTCAAAAATAATAGTAATAATAATAAAGTCAAATGCAAATCATCCCCATTTAAAAGTCAACCTATAAGTGAGTCAAATTGCAAAATCCCAATTACTTTAGGACAATTACAATTTTCCAAGCCAATCCATGGAAGCCCCCAACACTCTTAACCCTCAATTCAGAGAGCCACATATATATCCATGTTGACTCTCCCAATAGTAGTTGGATGGAAAGATGGAAGACAATGGAGGGTTTGTTTCTATGTTTTCCACTTTTAATGGGAAAGAAATGAATATGTTAAAAAAACTGACAAATCACATTGAGAAGTGGAAATAAATAACAGTGAGTTTCCTTAGCAGAGACAGGTGGTGGAGAAAGAGGATGGGGTGAGCATGGATGCAGATATGTGATGAATAATACAAATCTGAGAGCTTCTGCTTGTTAACTTCCACTTCAATTCATGTAATCAATACTTATTGACTTCCTCAATGCAGCAGTCACTGGAGGCAGAGAAAAATAGCAAGAGAGTCAACTCTGAAAGAAATTCAGTTACTGAGGAGGGATTTAGACATTAAACACTAAAAAATAGAAGTTAGAGGCAGAGCTGGCAGGGCTTGTTAATGAATTGAATATGGAAAAGGAAAGATTTTGGCTAGAGGATGAATTTCCTGTGTATAGTAAGTTCATCTCCTGAGGGAAAGAGAAATGGATGAAGATAGGAGGATGATGCTCACAGGCCTGACACAAGTGATGAAAGATTAAGATAGCTATTCCAGGAAATTGGACGGCAATTTGGCCTGGGAATTGTTGTTGGTTTGCCAAGCAATGTAGAGGCTTCATTTGATCTTGGTGATTGTATACAGTAAGCCCTCCATATCTGCAGGCTCTGGGGTTCTGCCTCCACAGATTTAATCAAACATGAATTGAAAATATTTAAAAAATAACATTAAAACAATTAAAAAAATACAAATTTAAAATACAGTGTAACAATTATTTATACAACATTAACATTGCATCGGGCACTATATGTAATCTAGAAATGACTTAACATATACATGAGGATGTGTGTATATTAAATGCAAATAGTGTATCATTTTACATCCGGGACTTGAGTATCTGTGGATTTTGGTATTTGCAGGGGTCCTGGAACCAAACCGCATGGTATCGAGGGACGACTGTACTTACACTGAAAAATCTGCCCTGGGACTCCCTTCATCCACCGTCAGTTGCTCAACGATGCCCACATGACTGTCATAATAACTGCCAAATCCTTTCTCAATCCCACAGATTTGGCTAGATTTTATTGGCCCACAGGTAAGCACCTGATCCATGCTAAGAAAAGAGAGACTTCCTTCCATTTTTGGACCTGAAGAGAGATCAGAATTCTCTTGTCGCAGTTGATAGGTTTAAGAGTCAGACATTTCTAGTGACCATATTTCCTTTTATATGGCAAAAGCAAGTCAGTGGTGAGAAAATGAAACCGACATTCTGAAAGATGCCATACTGATAACAGGTAGCACTTATATACAGGCCCTGCTATGTTCTAGACAGTTGTAAAAAGTTGTTATATAGTAACTCTCTTGATGCTCATAACAAGCCTATGGAGTAGGTAATACTGTAGTCATCTTCAACTTATTGATGGGGAAGCTGAGGCACAGAAAGGTTGGATTTTGCCTTCTGTCACATTATGTGAGAGATAAAACTAAGATTCGAACCCAATCCATGCTCTTAACCTTTAGGTTTTGCTTTTCACATAAAAGAGAGGTAAAGTCTTGTTGAAGTTGAATGGATTCAAGTTTCTGCTTCCAGTTGTATTCCTATAGTCTTTTCTTGTTTTCTGATTTCTGTTAGGCAAAATTTTTCCTCTTTTTTCTAAGGCCATTCATATTGGGTTTTTGTAATTTAAAACCAACAGTCTTGACTAGTGATATGGCTCACTGGCATTACTCAAATATATAACTCACTAAGTGAAGTAGGTTAGACAGCAATCAGATTCCACCATACTTGACTTAGAGAATGATTCTATAGTAAAGCAACTAATTGGTCAGTTATCACCTGTCATCTCTTAGGACTTGAACCACATGCGCAGTAAAGCTCTAAATTTAGGCAACTTGTCCGGAGTGGGAAGGTGGATGATTATAATTGCAAGCATTAGTGAGGTACTATGAGAGAGGCAAGCTCAAACTGGCCCTCCTGAACAGGATAGTTCACACCAAATGATTCTTTCTTTTTATTTTGGCAAGGTCATTGAAAATATTTCGACGGAAAATGATTGGAAAGAAGTTGTTGTGCAGAACATTCTTCCACTTCGATCCACATTCAGTCTTCTCAGACTGTTGGGCATTACATCATCCAAGCTTTGCTGAACAAGAGCAATGTTTGATGAACAAGAGCAATTGCAAGAGTCTGTGCATGGGTGCAGAGAGCATGGGAACCAGGATACTGCAGAACAAAATCACCTAAGGAGAGAGAGAAATGAACAGGTCTATGTCCTTTCAGCTCCTTCCAAGAACCTCCCTTCTTGCACCTTGTCCATAAATGTGATACTACTTCCCTATGTGAAGCACAGTCATTTGGGACGCTCCTAAGAACAATCCCTTGGTCAAGTTTTGGATCAGTTGAGCCATATCTCCCTACCCCATCTCAGGTTCTGGTCCAAGTCATAAAGAAAAAGTCTCAAAAAGTGCTAGGGAAAAGGCCAGGTTTCTCCGGCTGTATGCTAAGATAGAAGCAGTGTAAAGGACCTATACAATGACCATTTGTATACCTAAACCTGAATTGTATCCCACACCTTTAAAATAAATGTTTAAAAAAAGAAAAGAAGCAGTGTAAGGGGTCAAGAACCTGAGAGAATTTTTAGCAGATTTAAAAAGCCTCCAAATGAAACTTGTAAACAACTGACTAGGGGACTAAGAGATGCTGTTGCCTGAAAAGCTCAAAACCTAGAAGCCTATGATTGCTGAACCTTGTCCCAAATTACTATCTCACCCCAACTCCTACCCGAGTCACCTTCCCCGACAGCAGCTGTGAACGTGAAGTTGACAGGTCCTCAGCAGAGAAACTGTTTCACCGGACTCTTCAGGGAAGACTCTGAAGGATGTTGGACAAATAATGTCTGAGTGAGGAGAGTGAGGGCAATCAAAGCAACCAGTCAAAAAACTCAGACTCTCTAAAAGTAGGGCCCAGAATTATGAACTTTTAATAACCTCCCTCAAGGGATCCTTATGCTTTCTGATGTTGAGAAACACTGCGTCAAGGTAAACAGGATAATCATCATAATCATCATCATCATTATCATCATCATCATCATCATTAGCATTAGCCCAAGTACACACTATTCCATATTACCTAGCCTTGAATGAATTTCAGCTTCTATTTTGCATTCCTTCTCTTTTGCATATGCTACCCGCTCCTTTGTTGGATATAAGTTTTATCTTCAAGATGCAGCTAAATTCTCACTTGAGTAAAACTATCTCTGATCATTCACAATGGCCTCACTTTGCCTTAGCATTTACCATCTTTATCACTTATCTCTCAGCTTGTTCATGGTAGTTTGTATCATTATTTGTCATCTCTCTGACTCATGGAGACCCAGTATTATACCTTTCTTTACACCTGATTGAGCAATACCTTTCATGTAATTGATATTCCAGAAATTGTTATTGTCAACTAATTAGTAGTTGATCTTTCCCTTAGTTCCTCTCTCAACACTTTATTCACTTTTCTATAATCACTCCATTGCCTTTTCACCATCTACTCTTCAAGCTGCTTCTCTACTCCTTCAGCATCTTTGTTCTCAACCCCTTTTCTAATTATCCTTTTCCATTCTCTTGCATTTTTTCTACACTTCATTTTTACATATTTGCCAACAATTAATCTCTCTGCTTTTCCCCCACGTTGGTGTGTGATTGCCTAATGATTGTAAATGACTTTTGATATGTAAGCACTAGAGATAGTCAGTCTAGTTTGCCAAGACCCCTAGTCCAAAAAATGGACTTATTTGGAATATATCCATGAGACACAAAGGAAACCAGAAAAATATCATGAACGCTTCAGGCAAAGTAAGTATGCTACCTTTAAAATAGACCTAGATTATCTTCATTATCAAACAAGTGCACATTGAAACAAAATTAAGATACCATTTTCTCCAATCAGGTTACTAGATTTTTTTGAAGATGTGGGGTACGATTCAGGATTAGGTATACAAATGTTGATTTGGTGTATTTTAAGTTTTCTGTTTCTCCTTCCTTCCTTTCTTCCTTTTTCCTTCCTTTCCTTCTTTCTTTCTTCCTTCCTTCCTTTCTTGCCTTCTTGCCTTCTTTCTTTTGTTTTGAGATAGGGTCTTACTCTTGTCCAGCTGAAGTACAGTGGTGCAATAAGAGTTCACTGCAGGCTTGACTTCTTGAGCTCAAGGATTCCCCCGCCTCAGCCACCTGAGTAGCTAGGACTACAGGTGTGCACCACCATGCCTAGCTAATTTTTTTTGTTCAGAGGCAGGATCTCCTTAGGATACTCATGTTGGTCTCCAATTCCTGGCCTCAAGCAATCCTCCTACCTCGACCTCCCAAAGTACTGACATTACAGGCATGAGCCACCATGCCTGGCCTAAGTGCATTTTCAACTTATGATATTTTCAATTTGCAATGGGTTTATTGGGAGTTAACGCCATTGTAAATTGAGAAGCATCTGTAATTATGTGTATTTTTATAAACAGGTTAACTGTAGCATTGTTTTTAGGAGTGTAACTCTGAAAGCAATATATGTCAGATGCTAGAAACTGATGAAATAAATTATGGTATATTAGTCAATCAAGTCCTAAGTGATCATTAATAATTACTTTCAAAACACTAAGTGGAAGAATAGGCTCAGTATGATCATACAAACACACACACACACACACACACATGAACCAAACATATGTTGGAAGGACTTATCCTAAAATGTTAACAGTGATGAAAGTTAGGTGCCTTTTTTTCTTATGTTCTTCCCCCTTTACATTTCTCTGAGTATTCTAAATGTTTGTTTATGTTGAATGTGATTATTTTTGAAATTAAGAAAATTTTTTCATAAAGTATATTTTTATATGACCTTGGTAGGTGAGATGACAACTATTTATCAAAGTATTTTATCTTCATAAATAAGTAATATTTCCTATGCATTTTACTTGAACTACTCTTGGGGCATTTGTCTCTTTTTCTAGTATTGCAAGACATATTATCCCCTCCACTGAAGTCTAAATTTCTTGAAGACACAACAAATTTACTCAGCTACCCTTGCAACTACTAGTACAGTCATTGTACCTGTAAAAAAAGAAGAAACAATTAGTCACCAGTTCATGGGACAATTTGTTTAGCATCTAACTTCACACAAATAATTTTTAGTTGAAACTAAAAGTTAAACATTTAAACATCAAACCATAAAAACCTAGAAGAGTAGATACAAATATTTATTTGATCTCTATATGGAGAGAAATTTCAAAGTATAGAAATGGAATACAAAGATAACAAAGACAAAGATGTCTTTATGAACCCAAGTTTAAAAATTTATGTGTAATTTCATACAAAATTAACAGAGGAAAAACATGTATGACAAGTTGACAGATAGCAGGTCATTCCTTTAACATATAAAGAACTCATATGCCTTAGCAAGAAAAACACCAAGGTGCCATCAGACACTTACATAAACTATATGGCATATACTTACAGAAACCATTCATGAAAGAGGAAAATATAAATGACTAACACAAACATAGAAAATATTAAACATCACTAGCATTGAAAGAAATACTAACAAAAAGAAATAGCTTTTTCTGCCTATCAGACACCTTTTGTTTAATAGCTACATTCAGGGCTATTGGGAGTGGAATGAATGATGATACAGACATTCTGTTACACTTCTAGGGAGTATGCCAAATGACTCAACCTTTCTATAAAGAGGTTTGGAAATCAATTTAGCCCTAATAATGTCTCTGTCCTTTCACAAGTAATTCTCAAGGAAACTAAGCAAGTAAAAATGTTCAACAGCAGTGTTGATCACAATACACTTTATCATAGTCAAAACAATGGATCTAATTCCATGTCTCTGCTACTACCTGATTAAGCAAATTAGAACATATTCAAATGAAAGACTACTATAAAGTTGCCATTTACAATTATGATTACAAAATATTTTGAAGTCATGAGAAAGCTGTTCAATAAATGATGGTTTTTCTTACAAAAAAAATTAAAAACTTACTTATATGACATTATCTCCACTATATAAAAATTAATTTAAAAGACTGAAAGGAAATGTACTAAAACTTCAGCAGCTTATGCATAAAATTGCAGGTGACCCTTTTTTTCTAATGATGATTGCAGTTTTATAGATAATAACAAGTAACAGTCATTTATATAATCAGGAAAAAAGTAAATGTTATCACTAAATAATGTCATTTTATTTTCCTGTGTCTGCAGGCAATCTCATGCTGGGCAGCCCATTCTCTCTCTTTTTAAATTTTTTTTCTTTTATTTTTATTTTAAAGATGTGGGGTACAATTCAGGATTAAGTACAAAAGTGGTCATTTTTCAAGTAAAGTATCGGTACCCTTACTGGTGTTATGCACCCCCGCCTTCCCCTGACAGTGTCCCACTACTGCCAATCCCTTTCTTATAGTTTTTATAATTGTTCCAGTTCTGCTTATGAGTGAGTGCATGTAGTACTCATATCTTTGCTTCTGTGATAAATCAGTGAGTATTATAGACTAAATCCATCCAGTTGCTACAAAGTTCATAATTTTGTTTTTCTTTATGGCTGCATAATAGTCCATCATGTAATGTACCACATTTTTTTTATTCAGTCCATTTCAATGGGCAGCATGGTTGGTTTCATGTTTTTGCTATTGTGAATAGTGCTGTAATAAACATGCCTGCATATTCTTCTTTCAATTGAAGAAGTAAATTGAATCACCAAAGGCTGGCGAGTTTGTATTCGGGTGAATTTAAGTCATTAAGCCTTCATCTTTGAAGACAAATAAAAAGAAATCTGATTTCACTTAAAAGATACAGAAAGATATGTGCAAATGAGTTGTACGTATTTTATTTGCATTTTTGGTCTGCTTTGTTTAGCAAAAGAAGAATTTTTACACCTGAGATGAATGAATCAAGTTAATGAACATTTAAGATATTCTTAATAACCATAAAATATTGGTAATCCACTCACCTATGATAATCATTTTTCTAATTATTGAAATTTTTCTAATTATTGAAATTATTAAATTATATAATATCATAGGTCTATATATTTCGCAATGGTAGAAGGTTTTTCAAGTATTAAGCTTTTTTTGTTTGTTTTTGAGGGGACAGGTAATGAAAGTACTTCCTTATACTTCTATGATACAAAGTTGGTACTCAGTAAGTGCATATTCCATGACTAGCAGACTAATTATCCTGCCACATGTTTTGTGCTCACATGCTTTCAAAGCCTCGAGAAATTCATCTGAAAAAGTGCACCACGTGGTAAATTTCAATTTCTAGGAACAAATAGCAAGTACTCCGTGATTTGAAAGAATTATCAATGATTGAACAAAGCTTAGACCGTGGATAGAAAACCAGTCAAAGATTCCTTGTCATTCTCAATCAATGCATCTAAAATTTTATTAAATTACTAAATATCCAAGATTAAGAATATTATTGATTAGAACCTCATTGCACATTAAATTCACCTATCTTTTAAATTAAGTTCAGGAAATTCAACCCTTGAGTCAATGAGTTCAAGAGTACAGAAAACTATTTGCTTCTAGTCCATATCACATCTAATCAAAGTGGGAAAAGATTTAGAGAGATGTTTACAAAAGTAACAGAGAAAAAAAATGAAGAGGATTAAGATGATGCTAGGAGGAAAATTAGTGGAAGAATGGGAGTGGGTGTTGAAAAAGATAGTTCGGGAATAAAAGACAAAACAGCAAAATAGGGGAACTAACAATTATCAACACCGTGCCTACCTCTATGGTAAGGACTTGATTTCCTTGTTGAAAAGTGAGAAGAATGTACACAAAGGAAGGAGTTCAATAATCTGTTTTAACTGACTGCCCTCCAGGAGCTATTTATTCTATTTATCATTCATCTAAACAGTGTTTGGCTAGTGCTTATGGTGTACGGGGTGACCTTCCAGTAAAATATTTACTAGTTAATTAGCCCTTTTCTATACTTTTACACTGATATATTCCCTTAACTACAAAGTCTACTCCCTAAATAATAAATTCAGAAGAACATACCGGTGAACATTACAGCAGCAGGGACTCTGAACCTTGTATAAAATCAAGGTTAAGGATTGGATCTGTTCCTCAGAACAGACTATCATGCCCTTAGCTTATGCTTTGGACAGCTTCCCATAGATAATTGCACATTCTTACCTGATATATAGTACAAAGCAAATAAGGCAAAAACTTATTTCTCCTGTACACCTAAGAGGCCATATTCCTAAGATAGTATTTCTAACCATTTAGCATCATAAAGTCTTTTAATACTGTGGGAGTCAAAACCACAGCATTTCTCACACATCTCTTTCTCACCTATTTGCCACCATCATACCATAGCTGTTTCTAGTGTTCTAGCTATAAAATGCTGCGCAGCTATAAAATGCTGTCTCTTTCACTACAGATACTAATCAGTATGTTTTTCTGGTAGTATTCCAGGTAAAGCAATAATATGTGGGTTATAGTATATGAAATATTTCATTGTTATGACCCAATAACTAAGAAGTTTTCAAACTTTTCAATGTCAGTTAAATTTTGCGGCAGTTTTTTTATTTAACATAAACTCATTTTATGTTGTTAACCTGAAGAATGCTTTCGATGCACAAGTTTAATATTTTGAAAATTATTTTTCCCAGAGCGTCAGAGAAATATCCCACAATATTAGGCCTAAAATTCTGTTTTTTCCTACTATGTGCCAGATAGTATTCTAGGTGTCTTAAGAATGACAAATCATCTCATCCTCATAGCAACCTATGAAGTAGGGAACACTACTCGTTTTTTACAAATGAGAAAACTGAGGCCTAGGGAAGTTAAGCAACTTGCCCAAGGTCACACAAATAACAGAGTCTAAGCTTTTAAACCCTAAACTCTACTGGTTCTCTAATGAGATTCTCATTAATTGTGCTGAAGCTGAAGTTGAAATATCATCTGCTCAAGAGAAAGTTCAAAATCTAGGGCCTTCAAGATTCCTTCCACCTCCAGTAGGAGTTGTTATTTATGTATGGGAACATGCTTATGGTCACTGTTATCATTATTAGATTGTTGCTTGGGACTCCTGCTACCTGAACTGTGGTGCCTGTCTGATCACTTCATCAAATTCACAACTTCCCTAGGTGTTTATCTCTAGAAGGACAGTTAGGACTGTCCTATGTTAGGAGGCAGATAGGCAAATAGAAGGGCCCAGTTGGTTGGTTTTATGAGAGCCCTTTCTACTTTGCAGAAATATGGACATCAAAACTCTTCCCTTTGGAAAAACAAAAACATAACAGTAAAAGTTTCTGAAGACTCCTCTTCCATCTAAGAAGTTGGTTTATTTTGCAAATTAAATGGTGTTTTTATGCTAATAAAATTTTTATCTCTTGCAAAAAAGCTTTTGGGATTTTTCCAGGAATTGAAATAATTCAGTCAACTGTGATTCTGCACTGGTGGATTCCAAGTTTCTTGTGCTGTTTTGGCAGCAATGCCTTTTGGATAATTATGTATACTAACCTGGTGTTTTAGCACTGGTTTTTGTTTTCCCAGAGAAGCCTTTATTTCTGAGCAATATTAACTAACAACTTTTGCATATTAACATTCCCATCTTCACACAGATTTTGTATATTATTGTTTATAGCCTTTTTTGTTTCACAGATTATGAAAACTATATTTTCCAACTAAAGACATTACCTGCAAAATAAGATTTTTATAGATCCATTAGCAACCCATCAGCTGCATTTTGACCAACTCCACAAAGACTTTGAGTTGTGCCATGTTGGAAAAACATGAGTGTTTTGCTTGATGATCTCCTGCATGCTGATAACTCACAGAAAAAATGATTCTTCAAAGATTTTCCAGTTGTTTGGGGGGGAGGGAAGATGGCTTTTATAACTTTCACATACTTCACTCTTTCCTACTGTTACCAGCATAAGGAAAGGTTTTACCTGCAGTTCCCTCTTTGAGAAAGACCTACATCAGGCTATTTCAGAGATATGTTCAAGGATTCAGTGTAACAATAAGAACCACTCTATCCCACACTGGTCAAGTATATATTACTTTTATGGTTAGAGAAATTATCTAAAATAAGTGATTTGACATTTCTGAAGTCAAAAACTCTGACAAGGAATCTTAGAGATAAAAGTTTGGACTCCCACCTAGAGCACAAATACTTTCTACATTATTTCCAACAGATGATCAGTCTGCTTCCACTAGCACATCTTCAGGGATGGAGTGTTCACTCAATAAGTGCTCATTTATTCACTTATTCATTCAGTGCATATTTATTGATGGTGTACTGTTTTTTCAGGACTGTTGTAAGAACTGGTGATGCAATAGAGAACAAACCACAAGCAGTAAATGAGTAATCACAACTGTGATGAATGCTTTGATTTTCTCCGTCTGATTCCAAGCAAGTCTCCCTTTCATATCTCTCCCCAACTCTATATTCATCCTTCACTTCTTTAGTGATTTTTAAAATCTAGATGTTTAATTTTTTTAATCTAAATTTCAAAAATTTTACCTTGCTATTCCTTGTTGGTTTTGACCTGGCATGTCAGCCCATCTAAATCAGGAGTTTTCTTGAAAAACCAAGAAAACTCACCTGAAATTTTAGAAACTGATTATTGAGAATGGGAGGAAGAGATTTAGCAGGCAGTGGACACACTGCAAAAGGAGAGGAACCAGGGGAACCCATTTTTTCTTCCCCATCCAATCATGGGACAAGATTCTGGGGTTAAAAGAAGCTGATCGGAAACTGTAGCAGTGGAGTTGGCTGTCTTTGTGATTCTGCAGCCAGAGGGAATCACATTCAAAGCTGGAGCCTTCCTTTCATGGCTGACATTGGATCCTAACCCAGACCCATGTCAGGTGGTAATATTTCACATAGGTGAATTAGAGTGAAGATGGAGTCAGAGATCGGGACAGGTAGGCAATACAATTTCTCATAATATGATGTGTCATTGTTTTTGCTGAAATCACTGTTTCTGGGCAATTCAGACACTTCATTATTACATTTTATGTTTCAGCACCCACTGTGCTCTGCTCTTTGGAGATCCCAGATGATAAAAGGTGCAAGAGCACCTTTGGGGACTTCCTTCCTTTCCTACTTCTCCTCCTTGATTAACAAGCAAGTAGAAAAACAAGCATTCAAAATGGAAATGCAGTGTGGTTTTGCAAAAGGAAATCAGTGCCTCTTTGATGAAATTATAATAAAGTAAGTTGTGAGAACCGATATTATATATCTTATCCTGTGACTTCAAAAAGATAAATAATGATATTTAGCTGATGACAATACTGATGTGTCCATCAACCCAAGTGGTTTCTGTCATCAGTCTATGAAAGTTGCCCCTGAGTTATCCCTTGTTCCCATCTTCAGCATACCTTAATTTCTGGTAGATTTCTCTGTATCCTTCATGCCATCTAGAGTTGGCATGATGACTTTGCTCCTTCCCCAACATGCTGCGGTGTCATAATCTTTGGAAGACAATCTCAAGATGCAGTGAGTCATTTTCTATCCCAGGGTCTTCACACCATTTTATATGCCTCTATCCATGAAGTGATGTTCCATGTTCTTCATCAAGCTAAGGTATGGTCTTCATATATGCACTTAGCTTCTCTTGCTCTGCGTTTTTTCCCGCTAATATTTCTTATTTCTGTCTTGAGTCATTTGCATTCTCCTTAATCCTGCAGCTTTTGAAACACAAAAGCTAAAAGAGAAATTCCGTTTATTACTCTGTTTCTATCGGAATATTCCTTCCTGAGATTGGAGTACAGAATGACATATTTGACTTAATGAGAGAAGATCCAAGTATTAAAGAGAATGCATGAAGGGGAAAAAATGAAAATATTTTAAATGTGATTGTATCAGGTTAGCTATGTCACTGTCACAAGCCCTTCCCTCTGTGAGTATTGATTTTCACAATGTAAAACAGGGGAAATAAGAGCAAAGTTGTAGAATGATTTTTAAGACCGAAGATCATATGTATAAGTATAGAACTAAAACAAAACAAATTCTAAAATTTAGAGAATTAAAAATATGGAATTAAAGAGAAAAAATAATATTTTAAACTAACAAATGTAAAATATAATAAACAGCCATAGAACTAAAGAATTCTAAAGAACAAAAAGACAAATAACACTAGGAGGAATTGGATTTCAAAAAAATGATAACTTTTAAATAAAGTATAAAAGCTATCAAAGCAAACTAAAATCATGAGAAAGAAAAGATAATAAAATGAGAGTAGAAAATATTGTTTAAAACACACACACACAAGAAAAAGAAAACAGCTGGAAGCAGAGTCGCATCCTTTTTAGAAGTTTGGGTTTGGAAATGCCCAGCCATCAAGGACAGTTTCCTGAGCTGGAGTATTTCATTATTGTAGGGAACTTGGGAAGCAAGAAACATGAAACATGCAGCAGGACTGGGGCTGGAAGCACTTACATGGTGGTTTATCTTGGCTTTCACTGACAGCCTCGTGTTCCCAGGTATGACTAAAGAGACATCAGGTTGATCCTATAGCCCAAAATTATCCAGCTGATGTGCAAACCACAAATTTAGTCCAAGAAAGATGGTGTACTCAATAAACAAATCCTTTGTTTGAGACAACTGGGAATAAAGAGGGTTAAGTTACACTTCCTACACTCACTGCCTTAAAAATAAAATTCCATTAAAAATTTAAATGTAAAAATTCAATAATAAAAATATTAAATTAAGGTAAAGTTATGATTCTTTTTACAACTTTAAGGTGGGGAAAGCTCTGTTAGCAGGACACTAAAGATAGAAATCATGAGGAAAAACTTATCTATTTGACTACAGAAAATTAAAACAGAGCTTTAGAGTAAAAGATTGTAAACAAAGTAAAAGATCCCTGCAGTGAGCTATGATTATACCTCTGCACTCCAGCCTGGATGACAGAGTGAAATCCTGTCTCTTAAAAAAAAAAAAACTAAAAGATCCATGAAAAAGCGGAGGAAATCCTTGTGACATATATGACAAATATATAATATCCATAAGAAAAAATAATGTATAAATACCTTAATCTATAAATGTTGCTGACAAATTAATAAAAATGTGATAGACGTCTCACTAAAAAATTAAAGTCATTAGCAGGCAATTTGTCAAATAAAAAATACCAAATAAAATAATCAGATACTAATTCTACATATCAGATTGGCAAAATATAAAATGAATAACAATATACTCATATGTCAGGATGTAGAGAAACAGGAACACCTATGCTTCTATTCAGATATAAGTTGACATAATGTATCAAAGTTTTAAGCATTCCCTAGCCCAGCATTTTCTTTTCTGGCAATGTATCCTAAGGACACAATCAAACAAATGGATATTTCCACTTAGTTCAATAAATATTTTCTAGAAGCTTCTATATATCATGCATGGCTGTAGGTGTGGGGGATCAACAGTGAACAGAACACTATGTTCCCCATTCTCATCTCTCACGGGGCTACAGGCAAAAAGGGAGAGACTTGAGGCTCAATATTCAGTTACAATACAGCCTGGAAAGGTCAGGGTGCTACTGGAGCATGTAGTTACACCAAAACCTAGTCTTAAAGAGTCCCTGGGGTAATCATCTCAGTGAAATAAGAATTAGCCTGGTAAGGGGAGTGTTCTATGAAATGGAATAGCATGCAACTAATCAAAGGTAAGAGAACGCATGGCATATAAAAGGAACCATAGTTCATTATGATATACAAGTAGAGAGCAGGATTGGAAACGGCAATGAATGAGACTAGATAAGAAGGAGGCAGATCATGAAGAAGAACCTATACAAATGTTTGCACAAGGATGGCCATATAAACATGGATTCTAACAGTAAAAAATAAAAACAATCTAAGTATCCCACAGTTGTAATTGATTAAACAAATTATGATTTATCTATATAATGCTATGCTTCACAGCTTTTTTAAATGAAGAAATAGTCCTCCCTTCGTTGATATGGAAAGATACCTACGATATATTGTTAAGTTTAAAAACAAATTGCAAGACATAAGGCAGTTTGCAAAAAAATGTGTATGTTATGATCTTGTGTTGGTATGTATAAGTAAACAAAGAAATAAATACATCTGGGAGTCTTTGTGCCAAATGTTAAAGTAGTTATCTCTGACTAGTAGGATTATGGTGACTTGTGAGAAGACACTGAGATGTTTTTAAAATTTGTTGATTAGGAATATTACAGAAAACTTTGGCTTATCTAATTAGATCTGCTATGGTAAATCCAGGTAGGCAGCATCTTTGTGGAGCCTCCAGAAGACAACTATCAAAGAATGACCCAAAGATATTCAATTATTTTGCAGAATATTTCATTGTGAGGGACTCTGTTAGTCAGAGGAATAAAGGAACTCAGGCAAAAACAAGACTTATAAAAGACTAGTGAGAGAGAAGAGAAAACATTCTATAGAAAACAAACATCCAGAAACAATGAATGGTGTTTGCACATTGATGAAGGGCAGGTAAACTAGTTAGCAGGCAGCAGCAAAGAGGTTGGCTATGTCTTTGAATAAGCTTGGACTGTCAAAAGAAAATTCCAGTTGTAGAAGAATTCTCCAGAACCCCTGGGAGTTTAGCAGTGGGACATATGTAACCAGGTTGTTTCCACTCCGTTAGTTACACTGGATCTGCTCATTTTCCTCCTTCGAATTCCTCACCAGGTAGAGTCCACCTACTGCAGTTAACCATGTCTAGAGGATACTCTAATTTGAGGCTATATAAAAATGGGGAAATGTATGGATGACTAATGACTGGAACTGTACTATGGGGAGGGACGGAGCATAATTCACTAAAGTGTGTTTTGTATAATGGCATGCAGATGCCATAATGTGGTGTTTTTACAAATTTCCAGTTTCTCCCTAATAAAGAACTCAAGACATCCTAACTCGGTGTTGAAGGGAAGCCTGTATTTTCCATCTTTCTTCAGAATGCAGTTTTTGCCACATCTCTTATTTGTTTTCCAAACATCTGCATGACAGTTGCTGCCTCCTCTTATTAGTCTTTTCCTCTGTCAACCTTTGTGGGAGGCTCAAGACCTCTACCAAAAACCTAGGGAGGTGCCTGTAATGAATAGCAAAGTTGCCTATCTTGTTGACCTTTTAAATACTAATAATCAATTTATTGTCTTGTTATTGATCTGTTTAGTGTTCAGTTTCTTCCTGTTTCAGCTTTGGGAGGTTGTGTGTTTCCAGGAATTTATCCACTTCTTTAGATTTTCTAGCTTACACCACATGTTCTCACTCATAAGTGTACTAAACACTGGGCATCCTCATCAGTACCCCATGATTCTGAAATATAAAGTAAAATAAAATAAAAATACTAGAAACTAGCTTGGAGTCTGGCTCACAAATTAAAAGTTTTGCATTACAAATTAATGAATCTATAAAAGTGACTAGATTACTATTTTTATTTTTCTAAAGTAGAGGGACCAATGTTAGAAATCAGGTAGAGGACCATTTAAAATTTTTAAATGGAAGTATTTAAAAATCCACATGATAATATTTCTTTTTTTCTTTTTGAATCTGTCTCACTCTGTCACCATGGCTGAAAGTATAGAGCCCGAAAGGGAGTTTCTCTGGTCTCATTGAGTTCGTAAATGACAATAATCCTTTCCCAGAACCCTGGGCAAGTCACAAGACATTACAATTAAAATCTCCCAAGAATTTGTTTTCAGTTACCAGCCCAGCCCTTCTTGTCCACGTGATCAACTACCTATGATTGACCGGCCCATTCAACTACCAGCCCACCTTTGTCTATGTGCTCTTGAATTACCCACCAATCTATTGTCAGAGATACAAGAAACAGACCCCATCACCATAATTCAGCTCCTGTGAATTCTTGCCTGCCCACCCCCCAATCTCAATAGAAGTTTTAAAGATTTCGACCTCAAGCATTTGCTGTCAAACATTCCTTAAGTATCTGGCCCCCTCTCTAGTCTTGGAGAGGTGAACCACCCATTTTCTCTGATCTACTTTTCTGACCTACTCTTTGTGCAATTCTTTGCATCATACTGGCAGCACTGACTCAGCCCACTGCCCTAACCTAACAATGGCTCACCACAGCCTCTACCTCCTGGCCTCTGGTAATCTTTCTGCCTCAATCTCCCAAGTAGCTGCTTCCCAAAGTTTTTTGGGTTTTTTAAAATGTTTTGTAGATACAGGCCTTGCTATGTTGCCTAGGCCGGTCTCATCTTAAGATGGGAGGATCTTAGTAATCCTCCCATCTTAGCCTCCCAAAGAGTTTGGATTATAGATGTGAGCCACCGCCTGGCCAACATTTCTTTCTTAATTTGGGGTTGAAGGTGGAAGATATAGACCTATTACTTAGCTTCAAAAATGTGTCTAAGCCAATCATCTAGTAACTAGCAAACCTCCAAAAGCACATAAATATTCATTTCTTAGTGTCATCCCAGAGTTGAGAAAGCATTGACCGCATTTATTCATTGAAGCAGATACCATCAATTATGCCCCATGAGCATTTTCCCCTTATTTCTTTCATAATAGAAGTCTGAAATTTAGCTTTCTAGAATCATGACCACATTTATGAGCCTCAACAAATAAGTATGGCAATGTGACAAAGTTCCAGTTGATGGAATTTAAGCAGAAATGATGGAAGAGTTCTAGGTGATGCCCTTAAAGGGTAGAATACTTCTCCTAGTCCTCCCTTTCCACAAGTTGGAATAGGATTGTGTTAAAGCAGCTAGAGGGCAACCCCCTTGGGTGCCCTCCTGCTCTTGGAGCTTTTCTGTCTTCTCAATAAATCGTACTTTCTCCAAAACAAACAAAAAAACAGTTGAGCACCATCTTGGCCACAAGATGGAAGTTCCACATGGAATACAACAGAGCTTCATGATAATAGGAGACTTGGTGCTAGATGACTATGGAGCCACCATGACAACTTCAGAGAGCCTCCCATAAAAACAAGAGAAAAAAATAAGCTTCCATCTTATTTAAACCACTATAATTTGGCATCCTTATGTTAGAGCAGCCAAATAATATTCTATCTAACCCTTTGACAGAAAATCAACAGTTTTAATTACTACATTTCACATGTTGAAATTTATTTCACTTAACTGGGCATGGTAGCATGCACCTGTAGTTCCAGCTACTTGGAAGGCTGAGGCAGAAGGATCGCCAGAGCACAGCAGGTCAAGGCTGTGGTGGCCAGGAGCATGCCACTGCACTCCAGTCTGGGCGACCGAGTGAGACTCCAATTCAAAAAAAAAAAGAAAAGGATTGGCAATAGCGGAATACTGCCAGGGTGGGTGTGGGGACACAACATCAATAAGGGTACCTGATCTCTAACCAGACAAAGGACCAAAAGGAGGCCCAAATTTTACCTGTAAAATGTTCACTTATATACCTAATACTGAATTGTACCCCACATGTTTAAAATAAATTTTTTTAAAAGTTATCAAAAAGCAAAGCATTTCAAATAAGTAGATTGTAAAAATTTTAGCATAATGCTTATAACCTATAAATGCAATGTACCATGTTTTTAATCACAAAAACACAACATGAATTATCATAGAAAAAATGTTGGTGTTAAACACAAGAGAGGGGGAAATCACAGCTAACTGATATACAAGAAGGATTTGATGCACTTTTGCTGACTTGAAAATGAAGGGGCCACAAGAAAGGACTGGAAAGTGGTCGCCAATGCTGACAGTGACCCATGGTTGACAGCCAGCAAGGAAACAAAGACCTCAGACCCACAAATACAAATATTTGCCAAAGTTATCTTTAACTTAATTGTTTTACTTATTATCTGCCATATACTGAATAAGTAAATATAATGCATTGTTCTATTACTAGGCATACAGTGGTCAACAAAGAAAATAAGGTCTCCACTCTTATTTTCTAGGTATATGACATAACATAAAGAATAAGTAAATAAATGAGATTGTTAGTGTGGTTATAAAATTATCAAAATAGAAGAGAGTGATGCACCAGACAGTATCTGGGAAAACTATTGCTAACTGGGTGGTCAATAAATGTGTGTGTATATGTGTGTGTGTGTGTATGTGTGTGTGTGTGTGTGTGTGTGTGTGTGTGTGTGTGTGTGTGTGTGTGTGTAAGAATTCAGACAAAGAATGAATGTGAATATGTTAGGATTCTGAGTCTCATAATTTAAAAACTTATAAACACCAGAAAAAGAATCACAGAAGCATAGAAGTTTTAGAGCTGAAAAGAAATGTAGCAATACTACAGTCCAGTCTCCTCATTTCACAAACAAGGAAATTAAAGTCTGGAAGTGTTACGAACACCGTCCAATGGAAAAAAATTAATTAAAAATAGAACCTGTATCAAATCCCATGCCTCTTCACTCCTAGTTAAGAATTATGTTCTCTTCAACAAAATGGAATCATTCATAGAATTGCTTCCTGAACACAATTTACTTTCATTAATTTCCTTTGATGGTTTCAGAGTACTTAACACACAACAGGCACAGAAATATTGAGTTGAACCAAATTGGATTTCCTCAAGCTGGAAAAAAGTTATATCTCAACCTGTATAAACTAAATGACTGATACAGGCAGACAGGCTGTGAATGCAAGGATGGGACAAATGGTGAGGAGAAACAGTATTTATTAATATATTCCCGGGCACACTGTTTAGCTGTTGTGGTGGACAGAATCCTATATACCCTATCCACCACCAATATTTCTCACCCTAATCCTTGAGACTGTGAACATGATGAATATTATCTCCATGATTATATTATGTGACAAATAGGAGATTATCTAAGAAGTCTAATCTAATTGCAAGAGTTCTTTAAAAGGAAAGGGGGAAATCACAGCTATCTGATATACAAGAAGGATTTGATGCACTTTTGCTGGCTTGAAAATGAAGGGGCCACAAGAAAGGACTGGAAAATGGTCGCTAATGCTGAGAGTGATCCATGGTTGACAACCAGCAAGGAAACAAAGACCTAAGACCCACAGCTGCAAGAGAATGGATTCTGTCAACAGCCTAAATGAGCTTGAGTGAAGAATCTTCCCCACAGCCTCCAGATAAGAGACCAGCCCAGTCAACACCTTGATGTTAACCTTCTGGGGAACCCAGCTGAGCCTGCCTAAACTTTTCAACTAGTAACTGTGAGCCAATAAATAGGTATTGTTTTAACCCCTTAAGTTTGTGAAGTGTTTATTTTGTTACACAGCAATAGAAAACTAATGCTGCTGTCAATATAATTTATCATATTTAAGCCACGATTAGGACATAAAGTGGAAGATGTTATTAGCCCACTTTTTCAAGTGAGAAAAATAAGAGACACAGAAAAATAAAAGGTAACTTCCAAGTTCTCACACACGGGGGAATCTAAATTTAGTTTGACTCTTTACAAAGAAGACGTGGTATATAAGAAGTGAAGTGAGTACGTGGTTAACCCTCAGACAATTTGACCAGAATATTTTGAACTGAAAATTTATTCTGACGAATACTCTAACTCATAAATTGGCAAAAGCTACAGACATTTTACAAACTCCATGTGTTCTATTTGGATGCCTAGAAACTTAATTTCATGTTCATTTTTGTATCACACTATTTCTTATAAATAATACATTTAAATTAAGAAAAAAAATCCAGTATTGGATCCTAACTATCACCGTACACAAAAAGCAACTCAAAATGGATCAAGGACTTAAGTGTAAAACCTCAAACTATAAGACTCATAGAAGAAAACGTAAAAAACACCCTTATGGACATGAGAGTAGGCAATTAATTCATGACCAAGTCCTCAAAAATAATCACAGCAAGAGCTAAGGTAGACAGGTGGGACTTTATCAAATTGAAAAGTTTTTGAACAGCCAAAAAAAAAAAAACCATCAAGAGAGTAAAGAGACAACCCATTGAATTGAAAAAATATTTTCAAGTTATGCATCTGACAAAGGCCTAACATCCAGGATTTACAAGAAACTCAAAAAAAATTGAAAGGGAAAAAACCCTATAAAAATTTAACAAAGAATGTGAACAGACACTTCTCAAAGGATGACATCCAAGCAGCCATAAACACAAGAAAAAATGCTCACCCTCACTAATCATCAGAAAAATGCAAATCAAAACTACAATGAGATACCACCTAACTCTGGTAAGGGTGGCTATCATTAGTAAGTCAAAAAACAATAGGTGCTAGCATGACTGCAGAGAAAAAGGAATCTTCTACATTGTTGTAGGAATATAAGCTAGTCCATACTCTAAGGCAAGTAGTGTGGTGATTTCTCAAAGAACTCCAAATTGAGCTACCATACAATCCAGCAATCCCTCTCCTGGGAATATAGCCAGGAACATAAATTGCTCTACCAAAAAGACACCTGCACACACATATTTATTAAAGCACAATTCACAATAGCAAAGGTTTGGAACCAACCCAGATGCCCATTGAAAGTAGACTGGATAAGGAAACTATGGTACATATACATGATGGAATATTATGCAGCCATAAAAAATAACAAATTCATGGCCTTCGCAGCAACTTGGATGCAATTGGAGACCTCATACTAAGGGAACTACCACAGAAACAAATGATTGAATACCGCGTGTTCCCACTCAAAAGTGGGTCCTAACCACTAGTCACACTAGCACAAGGGTGGGATTGGCAGACACTGGGCACTGCTTGGGGAGGGACGGAGAAGGAAGACACATGGCAACACAATGGGTACCTGATCCAATGTCGGGGGAGAAAGGACCAGCTCGAAACCCAAATTTTACCTGCGTGCAAACTACTTATGTAGTAAATCCCTACCTGTACCCCACAACTCTACATTTTTTTTAATGCAGTATTGTTAAAAGTTAATAAGTTTGTGCTGATAGAATATCAGTCCCAATCATGGTAGCATATTCTAATTCCAAATGTTTTATATTATACTTATCACATGAATTTAAAAATACATTTAAAATTGTATTTGACCTGTTTCCTTCAAGTGTTTAAGGCAAAATAGATCAGATTTTTTTAAAGAGATGGGTCTAGAATTTAGAAAGAACATCATCAGAAATTGTAGCATGTCAAAATACTAACCTCAAATCTCCCACTAACAGATTTTCTAAAACTTCATTCTGGATCCAGCTGATAAACCCTACAGAAAGACTTACTTGTTCTGCCAATCAAGATACAAACAATCATAAAAATGTAGGGAGGAAAATCATAATCACTTCAATAAGCAAGCTCTATATCTCTAGGAATTATTTAAAATATAGATTAAAAAGTTGTTCATCTCTATATAAATGCATTTCTTTCAATAGCTCTCTCATAATCACCAACAGGTCTTAAATAAACCACAGGGACATTAAAACATGTATTAGGGTGTATTTCAGGGACTCCAACTATCTTACATAGTTTCCTTCTCTTCTGCTGAGGCAGACAAAAGAGAAACTTGACCTTGGCCATCTTTCAGTGCTCTGCGACTTGACGGGAAAGATCTCCTTGCTCTTGACTTAAAGGTAACACCTTACATCCTTAGGCTCCTCGTTCTTAATGAGTATAGGTTTGGGACAATTTGTAAAAACCTCTTCAATGGAAACCTATTTCTTCTGAGAGATGCTTCCATGTGGGATGGTCCCTTCTCTAGTTGGTGCTTCTTGCTGTCACATAAAGAGGAACATGTAGGGAGCCAAACTTCAAATTAGCCACTGCATTAACTAGGATAAACCTCAGAATCACCTCACAGTGTTGAAAAAGCAATTATATAAAAATAATGCCAATTCCATAGCAATAGCCCTTTCTTCCACCATTCTCTTTTTTAAATTTTTTTAAGAATCATAAAATTGCCGGGCTCAGTAGCTCAGCCTGTAATCCCACGCCTTTGGGAGGCTGTGAGTGGATTACCTGAGTCCTTGGGTTCGAGACCCGCCTGGGCAGTGAGACCTCATTTCTACAATAAATCAAAAAATCACCAGGCATGGCAGCACATGCCTGTAATTCCGGCTACTCGGAAGGCTGAGGCGGAAGAATCGCCGGAGCCCAGCAGGCGAGGCTGCAGTGGCCGGGAGCGGCCACTGCACTCCAGTCTGGGAGACTGAGTGAGACTCCAACTCAAAAAAAAAAAAAAAAAGAATCATAAAATTTTATTTCTTTTTTATTTTAAAGATCTGGGGTACAATTCAGGATTAGATATACAAGCAGTCATCATACAGATAAAGTTCGGGACTTCCTTTTGCCCTCACTTTGCATGGCTGCATCAGTAAGTTACCCTTATTTGTGTCTCCCTCCTCCCCACCTCCCCTGGCAGTTTCCAGCTACTGCTAATCCCTTTCTTATAATATTATGATAATTGTTCAAGGTCCACTTATGAGTGAGAGCATGTGGTACTCAGTTCTTTGTTTCTGTGATGGATCATTGAGTATTATAGACTCTAAATCCATCCAAGTTGCTGAATAGTCTGTAATTTTGTCCTTCTTTATGACTGCATCATATTCCATCATGTATATGTACCACATTTTTTAAATCTAGTCCAATTCCAATGGGCAGCATGGTTGGATTCATGTTTTTGCTATTGTGAATAGTGCTGTAATAAACATGAATGCACAGGTATCTTTTTTGTAGAATGATTTAAATTCCTCCGTGTCACTTTATTTTCATTATCAGGGAAATGCAAATCAAAACCATAATGAGGTATCATCTGCCATTACTATATCGGGAGGTAAAAAACCACCCGATTCTCCTCCTAGGTCAGGTTTGAAACTTGTCACAGAGATCTTTCCCCAGACATGACTTTTTGAAATATTATGTTTATCATGTGATGGTTTGATTAGTGCCCTCCTCTCCTTTTAAGTTATAATTTCCATAAGAAAGAGGCCATTATTTGTCTCTCAATAAAACTCCTCACATCAAGCACACTTCCTGGCACATAGCAAGAATCTGTAAATGTCTTATCTTATTTTTTCTTATTGCTAGAGAGTTGTCATCTTAAGAAGTTAAAATGTCTGGGGAAAACCAGGACATCTAATGTGGTGCTATGATCCCATAGTTAAGAACTTTTTATTCCAATGTTTGAGAAGTACTTAGCCTAAAGGTCAGCTCCTTGTCAAGAGATATTAAAACAGTGCAAACATACAAACAACGCATGCACGCACGCGCACACACACACACACACACACACACACACACACACACACACACACAATTTACACAAAGCACCAGCCAGACCTCACTCAAATGAGGGGTTACTGGGGAACCATTAACCTAAACAGCTTTACTGAATTTGTTTATTAGTTCAGGTTTTTAGTTTGGGGTCTTTGTTTGTTTGTTTGTTTGTTTTTGATGTATTCTTTAGGGTTTTCTACATACAAGATTATGCCATTTGCAAACAGGGACGGTTATACTTCTTTCTTGCTGGTTTGGATGTTTTTTCCTAGTAGATAGACACTACGTTGAATAGAAGTGGCAAAAGTGGGCATTACAATGACACCAAAAGAATCAATACCTAGGAATTAACTTAACCAAGGAGGTGAAAGATTTAAATATTGTAAACTACAAAACCTTGAGGAAACAAAACAAGACACAAACAAATGGAAAGGTAGCTCATGTTGATAAGTTGGAAGATTTAATATTGGTAAAATGTCCATACTACCCAAAGTGATCTAGAAATTCAAAGTAATCCCTATCAAAATTCCAATGGTGTTTTTCAAAAACAGTAGAAAAAAAATCTAAAATTCATGTAGAAGCACAGAAGCTACAAGTAGCTAAAATAATCTTGAAAAAGAACAAAATTGGATATAGCACACTTCTTAATTTTGAAAAATTGCAAGTCTACAGTAATCACAACAGGATGATCATGACATAAAGACAGACATATAAGTCAATGGAACAGAATAGAAAGTCCAGAAATAAACCCAGTTATGGTCAACCAAACTTTGACAAGTGTGTCAAGAACAAATACGCAATGGGGAAAGGGTAGTCTTTTTTATAAATAGTGTTGGAAAAATTGAATGCTTGCATTCAAAAAATAAAACTGGACCCTCACATCATACACAAAAACCAACTCAAAATGGATATAAGACTAAAACATAAGACCTGAAACTTATAAAATTACTAGAAGAAAACAGAGGAAAATCTTCACAACTTTTGTCTGGGCAATAATTTCTTGAATATTACCCCAAAACACAGGCAACAAAAGCAAAAATAAATAAATACAATTATATCAAACTAAAAAGCTTCTGCACTAAAAAGCAAAGAAAACAATGGACTGAATGAGGAAGCAATTTGCCGACCATATATCCCATAAGGGACTAATATGCAAAATATATAAGGAACGCAAACAATTCAATAGCAAGAAAACAAATAGCACAACTACAAAATGGGCAAAGGAACTGAATAGGCATTCCTCCAAAGAAGACACAAAAATGGCCAATATGTACACAAAAAGATGTTCATCATCACTAATTATCAGGGAAATGCAAACGAAAACCAGTGAGATATCACTCATACATGTTAGAATGACTATTATCAAAAAACTAAGATAACAAGTGTTAGTGAGGATGTAGAGAAGTTAAAATACTTGCACACTGTTGGTGAGAATTTCAAATGATGCAGTCACTATAGAAATAGTATGGACATTCCTCAAAAAATTAAAAATAGAACTGCAATATGATTCAGCAATCCTACTTTAGAGTATTTATCCAAAATAACTAAAATCAGTATATATGTTGAAGAGATATCTGCACTTCTGTGTTCACTGAAGCATTATTCACAATGGCCTCAAAGTGGAAATAACCTAAATATTGCTTGAATAAAGAAATGCTGCTGAAAGAATAAAGAAAATGTTGTATGGACATATAATGAAATACTATTTAGCTTTAAAAAAAAAGAAGAAAATTCCACAATATGGGATAATATGGATGAACCTTGAGGACCTTACACAAAGTGAAATAAGTCAATCAAAGAAAGACAAATACTGCATGATGCACTTGTATAAGGGATCTAAAATAGTCAAATAGTTAGATGATGTTTTCCAGAGCTGAGAGAGAAAGAAAAGGAGAGTTATTAATCAACAGGTATAATGTTTCAGTTCATGAAGATGAACAAACTCTACAGATCTGCTGTATAGCATTGTACTCTAGTCAACAATAATGTATTTGTACTCTTTAAAATTTGTTAAGAGGTTAGATTTCATGTTACGTGTTCTTACCATAATAAAATAAATAAAAGACAAAGGAAAAGAGAAAACCTTTAAAAGAGCACAAAAAAAATTTCAAATCACAAACAAGGGAACCTCAATAAGACTAATAACTGACTTCACATCAGAAACAAGGAAATTCAGGGGGCAATTGGATGACATATTCATAGTTTTTAAAGAAAAACCTGTCAATCAAGAATACAGCAAAACTATCTTTCAAAAGTGAAGGTGAAATAAAGACATTTACATATTTTTAAAGATAGAGATAATTTGTTGCCAATAAACTTGACTTACAAGAGATATTCAAAGAAATTCTTCAGGCTGAATTACAACATACAATAATCTTGCTTCTTAAGTGTAAATTTTATTTCATACATAAACTATTTCACTGAATCTAAATTATTTCTTCAAAATTGATTTTTATTCTTTTTTATTATTTTTATTTTAAAGATGTGGGGGTACAATATTCTTTTTAAATAGCTTTTTGTTTTAAAACTAAAGTACACATTTTAAAAAATCCATTAATGAGACAATTTAATAATTGCCTAAATTCAACATTTTGTAGATGTTTCACTTTCATTAAAATTCATTTTTCAGTTCCTGACCACTAACTTACAGAAAACATTATTATATCGGAATGTAATAAAAAGATGAAAGTTCAAACGTTTAGGTAGAGGAGAGTATGTTAAAAAATAAAAATTATCTACTTCAAATGTCAAATACACTAGATAGTATCTGTTGCTAATAACTGAACCGATATTTTGACATTTTTAAAATTCATATATGTGGTTTACTACAAACATATGAGCTATAAAATCCTACTCTTAGGCTCGAGTTCACTGCACCTTTCAGCATTATGGCTAAAGCAGTGCTCTGTCCAAGTCAGGATTTTTCTTTCAATTTTCAGAGAACTACACTACATTTTTTCCTGTCATGACCAGTGCAATCTGCACTGGATGTCACATCTTGCTTCCAAATGTTTATTATTAATCACAATAATGTTTCAGGATTTCAATTTTCACTTGTTCAAAGTGGAGCATTTTATGAACTGATCAATTTCACTTGTTACCTGCAGATAAGTTTACATCTATCCAATACATACTATGGAAACTTGGCTGTCTGCTTCACTTGTTAACTAGGGGTAAATCATTTCTTGCTCTCCTCTGAACATTCTGCTTCTTTCTCTTCCTTTTGGTATCTTTTTGTTTTCACGGTCATTGGCAATACATAGATCATTTTAAATACTCTTTGGTGGAAAAGAATACTTCCTGATAGACTCAGATCCAAAAATAGTTTTTACTGTTGATGTTAGCCAGAATACTTTGTATGTAATGTCATTAGAAGTCCTCAGTAGTAGCATTTATGGGATTTTATTGCCTTTTCACTTTGTGTTAGATATACATAGTCAATACCCTTTCTTGCATTAACTAAACAGTTAGTAATAAAATTCAAAACTTCTTTTTTTAAAAGGTATAGATTTGAACTAGTTCATCAAAATAGGAAAAAAGAACACACAGTTTATTCAGAGTACAAAAGATGAGTGAGAATAGCTAAAATAATTTGGAAAACAGAAAGGGATGGGGAGTAAGATTATTTTAGTTATGAAGAGTAAAGCTTAAAAATTATTTTGCTCAAAGAACCCACAACCAGGACACATAATTAGTAAGAGATTTCCTGCAGTCTAAACACAAGGTACAGAGACACGAGCTTGCCGGGACAGCTATTTTGACTGAAAACTTGAGCAAACCAATGAGGAAGACATAGAGATAAATGTCTTCCACCTCCAAAGATCTGAAAAGACTAAAGGAAATACATACTAGAGCTCCAAGGATTACTCACTGTTGAATAGAAAAATAAATAAATGAATAAATAAAGAGGATTTCTAGAAGTTACTTGCAAGTACTTTAAATATGTAGCAAGTGAAAGATATCATAGCAGATTGAACTTGTGTGACTTGCCACTGACTCCATTCACCTGTGGAATCTCTTTACACTGAATGAAAGGTAAGTAAAATGTTGTATGGGAATCGCTGGAAAAAAAGAAACCCACTACAAGGAGGAAAAAGAAAGAAAACTATGAACCAAGGTACAATTTTCAAATAAAAGGCCTTCTCATTTTTTCTTTTGGATATTAGCTGCAAGTCATGAATTAGTGTGCCAGGATCAGGACAGGAAACTTGCCATAAAAAATCTTCTGTTTTAGGTTCTTCTACTGGCCGGTGAAGGGCAAAGTAGGGAGAGACACATTAATATGTTATCACCCAGGGCTTCCTTCTATTTGAGTAGAGGTATCAAAATAGGCCTTACAGTTTGGGCTGTCCACAGAACATATAGCTCAAAATATGTTTTTGGTATTTGCAATGTTAAAGAGGCCTAGGGAAAATTTTAAAGATACAAACTAGGCATGTTGGTCCTTTTTCTGAAATAGCTATGCTATATGGGCTAATCAATAACAAGTCATGTTGAAATGTGATTCCCAGTGTTGGAGATGGATCCCTTATAAATAGATGAATGCCCTCTTTCAGGGGTGATTGGCTTCTCACTCTATTTGCTCCCTCAAGAGCTGGCTGCTCAAAAGAGACTGCTACCTACCCTCCACCCTTTCTTCCTCTCTCACTATGTGTTCTCTGCACAGACTGGCTCCCCTTCACTTTCTGCAGAGTGGAGGCAGCATGAGGTCTTTACCAGATTCAGATGCCCAATCTTGAACTTTCCAACTATTGGAATCATAAAATAAGCCTTTTTCTTCATAAATTACCCAGCCTCAGGTTCCTCTATAGCAACACTAAACAGATTAAGACAGCAGGTGAAACACTTGCAATCAAGCTGATGCATAATAGACACAAAATAAGTGTTTACTTGCAGCAGTAACATCAATAATAACAGTAGCTTATTGGCCCAAACAAAATATGAGAGGGAGTCACATATATTGCAAAAGATAACTGGAAGATTGTTTTTCTATTTTGAAATATCTGTATGCTCTTTATTTCTTCATTGCTGTGGCTTTCTATGAGTTGATTGAGTGTAATTTAAATTGAGTTAGTACCTACTTGTCAAATACTAAAAAATCTTTGATATTGACCAACCTTCCTTTATAAATGTTCCTTCTTGGCACCTCAGCATGCAGAAAAATGGTGGAGCAGGTGACCAAGTCAGTACTGTTTGTGTGTCTAGGTAACATTTGTTGGTCACTCATTGCAGAAGCAGTTTTCAGGAAACTTGTAACTGATTAAAACATTTCAGAGAATTGGAGGGTAGACAGCGCTGCAACTTCCAGGTATGAGACAGGGAACCCCCTGACTACTGAGAGCAGAGCTGCATGAACAGGCACAGCATTCCCATGAGACACGTTGCTGGCAGATTACCAAAAAAGACTTCGTCACATTGGATTACATACTATGTGTGGATGAAAGCAATCAGAAAGATTTCAATAGAAAAAGTAATCAAGTTAAAAACTGCAAAGCTAAAATTGAACTACTTGAGAGTTATTATCCACAAAAACAACTTCTTATTAAAGATCCCTCTTACAGGAATGATTCTGACTTTGAGACAATTTACCAACAATATGTCAGGTGCTACAGATCCTGCTTGGAGAAGGCCCACTAAGGCTGGCCATGCCCTGATGTGGCCAACCTCTAGACCCCACCCACGCCCTGCATTTCTCAGTCAGCATGCTAAAATGCAATAATTTTCCACACTCCAAGTTCCAGCTTTTTCTTCAGTTGACTCACTGTTTCTTACCTTTAAAAAAAAAAAATGGTAGATGGAGATCTGTTGTGCTTGGCAGAAGAATAAATAAAAATCTTTGATTCAGACAGTTTATGGGATATATTAAGCATTCTTAGACTATTGAATCTCTCACTTTGCCCTGGTTACAAAAATAGTGGGGCAAACAACTTATATCACAACAAAATAAAGCATAATGAAGTAAAACATCACTTGGTCCAGGTCAACATCTCAACCTTGAGGCTTAGATAATCAAGCTTACCTCTTCAGTGGATTTGTGTGGATGGCTTGATTAAGGATGGGTGCCCTCTGCTCCCCTGTGCTGCTTCTCTCTTTGCCCTGGAACCTTTTACAGGGTGATAGTAGCCCCCTCTGTAGGAGCTCACAATCTAAATAAGGGTGTTTTAATTTATGCACACTTGTATGTGTAAGAAATAGGAAAGAGAAAAATTTATGGACTCAATCTTTAGAGCCTTTAAAACTTCTTGATTTTTGTCTAGTTTATTTCATGAAGTGGGTGGCTCATTTGCTCCTATTTGTACCACTTTCCCTCTGAAAACTTAATTACATCCAGAAAGGACACTTTTGTGATGGCTTAAAACATAGCAATTGGGAATATGTCTGGTTTTTTAAATGTACTTGTAACCCAAATATAAATTGGCTTAGGTAGGAAAAAATCATTTATAAGTTGGAAAAAGTTGTATTTTGTAGGCATGCTTGAATACCAATATGTTAAGTATTCTTTCATGAGTATTTAATAAGTTTATAGGCACATATAGTTAATTTGTGTATACTTTGAAATAATTAATGTGACATTCATATGGATGTATGTCAGAAAAGATTGTTTTGGAAACAAACTGGGAAGTTATAAAAATACAACTGAGATATGAAAAATAAAATAAAAGTCCCTTCTTTCAGAAAATCTAGATGTCTGAATTTGCCAACTTGAATAAAAACCCAATTTAAAAATTATACCATTTCAGAAGAAATTAGGCTGGTGCTGTGAATGACTAAGCATAAGTGATCCTGATACTTCTTTTCACCGCTAGTCATCATTGGCTTCACAGAGGAATTTATTCACATGTTTTGATATTTCTTATCACGTACCTGCCATGTCTCCTTCCTCCTTAATATATGTAACCACACCAAGAAAAATTAATGTTAATAATTTTCTCATTCTGAATGGAAAAATCCATGGCAATCTCTTCCTTTTATTCACTTCCATGTTGACAAATTTCTAAGTTACTCAAAATCCTACATACCAACTATATAAAATCTAGATATTTAGATACAAATAGTCCTATTAAGCAGCATAAAATATTTTTAGCCAGTGCTTCAGTCAAGAGTGCAGCTATCTTTTTTAAAAAGAATGCAACCTTTTTTTCACACTTGATTTTAACATTTTAAAGTAAACTTAAATTAGGTTTTAAGTGGCATTTATAAAGAACACAACATTCTTTATAAATGAGTTATAAAGAAACTCTGCTAGGAATATAAAGACCTGGGTTCCAGGTTCAGCTTTACCACTTTCTAGATGCACATGAGTGTTTTCAAATATACCCAAGGTTTGTTTTAATCAGATATGGGAAGATGACAGACACACTGATGGCTGCCTGAAAGAAGAGCTTATTATGTACAACTCCCAACAGAAGGGGTCATATGACACATCATGCAGGCCCACACTGGGAAACCCCAGGGTCAGTCAGGAGGCAACAGGAACGAGTTAGAAAGCATCAGCTAGACCATTTATTGTGGTTTTCACAGGAAGGAACAAGCCAGGCAGAGCAGGCAAGCTAAGCGGGTTTAGGATTAAATAGTTTAAATAATTTTGATGAATTCCAGGCTATAGGAGTGGTCCATTGCTTTCTGATAACTGGTCCTGGTGTGATTTAGGGCAGGGGGGGGTGTCCCCAACAATTGGAGTATGATTTAAGGAAAAAAAAGGCAGGTGGAAGGGGATGTATGGGTTCCAGATATGTTGGTTTGCACGTCAAAGGTGTGGTCCCACACAAATACAGTTTATCTCTAGAAATCAGTTAACCTTGGGCCCCCAAGACATCAAAGCATTATAAAATATAGAACATAAACATGATGTATACAATCAGTGAAAAACGCGTAACCTCTAAATCAGTTTCCTCAAAGTTATAAAAACAGAAATCAATCTCTGCATCTGTCTTACTCTTGGGATCAATAGTAAGTGGGGTCTAGATGGAGCACCCACAGGATCTACTAGCACTGCTCTGCTGTACCACTCTCCAAAACACTCCTACAGAATTAGAGAGATTTGTTTCTGAGGTTGAAATACTAGGCTTGTAAAGCAGACATATCTAGAGCCTTAGGTGGAAGGAGAATGTGGCAACTCAAATCATCCACATCAATAGGTGCCCTGTTATATGAAATTGTTAGACAAGGAGAGCTGTGGACTGATGGGCTATGATCACAACAGCCCCGGGTTGGCTCCGAGAGTCCACTAAGCTCACATACAGAGGGTCCATCTATTATACTGGGTGATCTTAATGCTCCTTAACAGCAACTGCACTCTGCTATGGAATAAATTGTCTTGCTGTTAATGATTAGGAAAAGGATCAGAAGGTGAATGACTGATTGTCTCCCATGAATGCTTTTGCCAATTGGATGCTTTGGTTAGTCTTGTTATTTCTCAGATCCTGTTATTGCTGACCTCTTCTACAGTTTAAAACCAGAGACTCTATTCCTAAACTGATAACTGATTACCCACCCTGAAAAAAAAATCAACATAGACTCACTTGTAACCTATAAGCTGCCTTTTGAAAAAATCAATAAGGCATCTGAATTGTTCCAGGATGGACATTGGCAAGAATCTGTGTGTGAATGGTGTGTGGTTACATGGGTGCTTGTGTGTAAGATGTGTCTTTGTGAGATTTACACATGACTCTTATTCAAACTTTAGTGAAAAAATGAGAGAGCTCAGATCAAATGTAAACATGGGAAGTTGAAAATGGTTTAGAGAACAGCAGTAAAGAAACTGAGTCAGTTGTGAGAAGCCCACAACCTATTGCCCAATCACTATCCTCTATCAGAAAATGGGGATAGTAACAGCAACTTTCTTGAGAAACTGCTATGAAAATCAAATGTGAAAATAAAAAAGAAAGACCAGTGAAAGAAAAAGTGCTACAAGGCCAGGGTGATGGCTTATGCCTGTAATTCGAGCAATTTGGGAGGCCGAGGCAATAGGACTACTTGAGTCCAGGAGTTCGAGACCAGCCCAGGGAGATCTCATCTCTACAAAAATCAAAAAATAGCTGGGCATGGTGGTGTGCATCTGTAGTCCCAGCTACTCAGGAAGCTGCGATGGGAGGATGGCCTGAGACCAGAAAGCTGAAACTGTGTTGACCTGTGATCATGCCACTGCCCTCCAGCCTGAGTGACAGAGTGAGACATCAACTCAAAAAAAAAAGTGCAGCCGGGCTCGGTGGCTCAGTCTGTAATCCTGCACCTTTGGAAGGCTGAGGTGAGTGGATTGCCTGAGCCCAAGAGTTTGAGACCTTCCCGGGAAACTTGGCGAGACCTCATCTCTACAATAAATCAAAAATTAGCCGGACATGGTAGCGCCTGTAGTTCCAGCTACTTGGAAGGCTGAAGCGGAAGGATCACCAGAGCCCAGCAGGTCGAGGCTGCGGTGGCTGGGAGTGGCCACTGCACTCCAGTCTGGGTGACAGACTCCAACTCAAAAAAAAAAGTGCTACAAAAGTATGTTATAGTAATATGTTTTCATTGTTATTATCTTGAGTACTGGTAGATACGATAAAAAAAATTAATTTATAGCTTAATTGGCAACCTACAAAGAACACAATTTTGAAATGATTTGACTTCCACCAGAAAAAGCTACAATGTGTGCTGCTTTTAAGGGTTTATTTTCAATAAAATATTTACTATTTGACATTTCAGAAGTATTTCTATTTAGCATCCACTTTTTAAGTGCCTAACAGCAAGACTCTACGCTAGAGAGCTGGCAAAACCAAGTTGAATGCAATCACTGTCTTCAGGGTTGATGGATCAGCCCTGGAGTGTAGGACACTGCATAAATGCCTAACTATTATACAGTAGAGGGCTGGATGTGATGTCTGGTCAGGGAAGCCAAGATTCAAGATTCAGGGCATAGAGACTTTGTTTCTGACTCAATAGTATGGGGGGGGAGAAGCCATTGAGGAGCAAGTCACTAGTGGGTCTGAGGACCAAGTCACTAGTGGGTCTTAGGAGCTTGATGAACTTAATGATGAACATGAATTTCTAGGTAAAAAGTCTTGTAGAAATTGAAGCCATAGGAAAAAAAATATAATTTGTATATAGTAAGTAGTAGACCATCCAGCTTGCAAGGACCACATTATGTTTGCATAGAAAATGAGTGTAAAGGTCTTGATTGCAAAGTATCTTTCATCTAAATAAATAAGAGTGCAAGAAAGTTGATATCTAAAGAGAACTGAGTTTCCCTAGGATAGTATTATATTTCACTTTTCCTGAGGTCAAGCTATGAAATCCCACCTAACAGTGACTAACATAAATCAACAATAGTTTTAGTAATGCCTGTTGTGTGGGTTGACTGACATCAGTAGGGTACCTAAACGTCTGAAAAATATAAGTATTGGTTTGCTTGACCTTCACTTTCCACCTCTCTGATACCTCTTGTGCCTCTATGTATATTGAGGTCAGAGCAAATGAGATTGAGGCTGTGGGTTCTACAAACGAGACTTGGGTTGTGGGTTCTATGATAAACCACAACCAGATTCATAGAATTTTGAAATCAACCTTTAATTGACTGTCCTTTGAAAATCATTAACTAAACATTTTCACTCCTCTACTCAGGCAGTATTTGATTAAATGCATTCCATGGTCACCGAGAGTATTGAAAGGCATCTAGGTGCCAACTGCCAGCTATTTCCTGCTGAGTACACTTGGTAGCACAGTGAGTTCCTCATACTCTAAAACACAATTGTGACTCAAAAACTCATACCTTGTACTTCTGAAGTCTGGTTGTGCACTAGCGGAGGATGCTGGCTGTTTATCCTAGGAGTGTTTTCTTTAAGAGTTGTATTTGTGGGAGAAGCGGCAAGATGGCGACGGGGCAACCGGATCTGTGAAACCCTCTGCAAAGGAGAGCTGCAGTGGGCCTCTGACTCTCGCCCAGGGGGCTACGGACCCCAACATCGCAGCCTGCTCTTCATATGGAGCTCGGCCGTTGCCACTGGACAGTCACAGCAGCGCAAACGGTGCTGCCACCACTGCCACAGCCCTGCCCCCACCACCACCGCAGGCCCCACCTGCCGCCGCCGCCATAGCACATCACACCACCTGGCCAGAGGCAATCCACTTCAGTCCTTCAGGCCCCTCCAGGGAAGATCTGCTGGTATCGCTACCACCTCTCTCACGACCGGGATGTCCTGCCTGCCATGGGTCTCTGGCTGTCTGCCCTGAGGCAGGCAGCCATCTTCAGCCTTTGCCATTCCTGTCCACCCCACCCCCTCTGGGGCGAGAAGCTGAGATAGCACCACCTGCTGGTGATTCAAGGTAACAACACCGAAACGGGAGAAACAAGCTTGATAAAGACATAGGCCAGAGTGGTGAACAGAGGGTGATCTGAACTGTCCTTCACAGCAGACCAGGGGCAACGGACCCTAACTGCAAACGAATTTACCAGCTTGAAAAGAAAACTAGAAATCAGACCTGAAAGGACATTGGACATAAACGAAATGTCTCAGAGTGTGCTTCATTGATTCTGTTAGTTTAATGACTTAATTCTATTCCTACTGCATTGTTCCTTTTTTTCTTTTTTCCTCTTCCTTTTCTTCTCTTTTCTTCTCTCTGTAAACTATATCTTTGTATAGAGGAACAGCACACTAATAAGGTGGTTGGTTAGCTTGTATGCTAGCATCACTATATGTTTTATTGTTTTATTTTTTATTTTTTTTGTATGAGAGTTGGTTCATCTGTAGCTGTAGTCTATTGTTTTTATCTGTTTCAGTATAGGCCTCTCTCTATGTGTTGGCACACTCATTTGTTTCCCCCCTTACTCCTCGATCTCTCCACCCCCCTCTTCAACCCACTGTCTGCTCCATTCTCTCCCCTCTGCCAACCACATTTTATTTCAGGGAGTAAACCTACAGCCCCACTGCACAGACAGACTCCAAGACAGTGGGAAGTGGGTTCCAGATTATCCACACACCTGTCAGCGAATACCAGGATCTGCAGATAGATTTTGAATCACAGCTCCCCCCTTAAGTAAATCTCAAAATGCAAAAAGGACAACCCCAACCTACAGTGCAACTCCAGAATTGAACAAAGGAAGAGGGCATACATAAAGAAGAGGAGATTGAACAAACAGAAGTAAAACCAATCCTTTTACTCCTGAATAACAGAATTAAAGAAGACAGTGATGTGGAGGGAAGGAAAAAGTAGGGAGGGGGAAAAACCGCACAAATGAAGAAAAACCAAAAGAAGAATATAGGCCTCACACAGACCCCTGGGAGATCAGACACTG
>NW_007231841.1:75086-94729 GCF_000164805.1 Carlito syrichta | reverse complement strand
GGCCGGGAGCGGCCACTGCACTCCGGTCTGGGCGACAGAGTGAGACTTCAACTCAAAAAACAAACAAAAAAAAGAATTTCTGTGATGAGTAGAAAAAGGGAAGAAAGGGCTAAGTATTCTCCACTTATGAATTTTCCTCTGGCTCTTTATATACGGTAGAGGATGAGAGACAACACTTAAAATTATTCAGTTAAGAAAAACATTTTAAGCTGTGTCCTCTATCGAACTACATTTACTATATTATGGAATCCAATTTAATCTTCCACAGGGGCTCCCAGGGCAGATGTATAAAAGTGGGATACAAGGAGCAGTCTCCCCAGGGGCAGATGATCACAGAGGGCATTGTCTATAAAATAGTAAAATAAAATGATCAAAAGGATAAGATCATTATTGTTAAGTGATAATAAAATAACATGATCTAAAGTTGGTCTAATTTTTATTGTCACTGTGTTCCAGCAATTTGAAACAAGGTCAGTGAAAAATCTCCCCGAAAAAATATTTTGCTGGTCTAAATGCTAAAGAAAAAAGGTACTATGGTTGCTGGGAAGTTTTTAATATTATATCCTTAAGTCCTCAATTAACATATTTTTAATATATATGAGAAGCTAATTTGGAAAACTCTCAGTGATGTAGTTGGCCCCTGGCATACCTGAACTTGGCTATGCACACTCATTTCCATAGAGAGCTGTAAGAGCAAGTCAGGAAATGGTTCACACTCCTTCAGGCTTGTTCAGGTGCAGTCTCTGTCTCTCACCACTCTTGCACTACGTATTTCTGGATTAAGACCGCACATTTGAAATAAACAGTGATAGCACAGTGGTTAGAAAGATAAAGAAGTAGAACTTGCTTCAATTCTGTCATTCTGGTTGCAAATCATTGTGTGACCTTGGAGGAGTTTACTTTTTTGAAAGCATATTTCGTATCCCTTTCCCCTTCTATTAAAAATATAATTTAAATGATTAATCTATTACGTTTAAAGTAATAACGGGTATTTACTGGCATGGCTATACATAGGTATAATTCCATAAAGGTTTGTCTGATATTACAGTTATTTATTTTCATGATTAATACTGAAAATAACTTAGATATATAGAGGAAAGGATGCTACAAACTTATCTATTTTAGGTGTCAAATGCACTTGGTAAGCTCTAGCATTTGAAAGTTTTTTTGCCCTCTCTACCACCCTAGCCTGTCACTGTAGTGGGGAGAAACTATTCAGTAACTGCTGACTATAATATTTTCTCCATCTATGTTATGCCTTTAAGCAAGTCAGTTTTCAGTTTTAAAAAATGACCCTGAATTTTATAGAAATGAGTCCTATTTGCTTTTGACAGTTATACAATCACTCTTTCGTATTAAACTGCAAAAGTAATTCCCGTATTAATTTGCACAGAAGCATAGATACATTTTTGCTAATATGTTATTTTTGTTATGAACTATAATAATCATCTATCAAAAACCACAATGTGTTAAGACTTAGCATAATGTATTGTTCTTTAAAGCAAGGAATTGACATTTAAAATAGATACAATAGAGGCACCCAGATGGAGAGGATAATGGTGCCAAATGCTGATCTCTTGCAGGGAAAATTGCTTTTTTAAAAAAATGCATGCACACAGGTACACAAATGTGTAGTGCAACTATTAAGTCATAGCAACGGATTATTAAATATAGAACATAATTATCTAAATGTCTAGTGCTCTCATTAGAAAAGCCTCTTTGAGAAATTGCACACATATTTGCCACAATGCTGCCTTTGTTCATATCATTTGTGGAACTTTTCTTTGGAGTGGAAAGAGTCCGCTTTACTAATTTGTATATGAATATATGTCTTTGTGATGTAATACCGTATGGCTCCGCTCAGAAGTATTTGGCCTCATAATCCGACTTTAAATTTCTTAAAGACAGAATCTAAGTTCCATAAATGGTTGGCACATTTTTAAATAAGTGATCATCATTGGATATCGAGCAAAATATGTGACAAGGTCAGTAGTTTTCCAACTTCAGATTTTGGGATAGAATGGCTATTTTTCACAGTAAATGAATTTTCATTGCAAATGGGTCTAATTTCCCTAAGCCTAATTATAAGCATATCCATTCTTTTGGATGTACTGGCTCTGATTCTACAGCATGGAGGCTTCACCCTGCTCTGTGGCAGCCAGTGAGGACAAGTTTGCTGGGAAATTAAGAGTGAAGCAGGAAATGTGCAAAGTTGGAGCTGCCTTGGTGGCTTCCTTTGCTCTGTCTTGTCAAAGCATTTTCTTGTTATTGATTTAGTGAGTGTCTGCCATATACCAGATGCAGTGCGAGGGACTGGAAGCAATTGAGTTTTACTAAAGTTTATGAAGTGTGTAATCTGCAAGAGCGACTCTCACTTTCTGGTAGAATCCTACTAATACTCTAATCAGAGCATGGTGGTGAAGCACAATTTTGCCAGGTAACATTTTGCTAGATACTCTGGCTGTGTGGAGTAAAGTAGGAGTTAGACAATTCTCCACAGCTGAGTGAAATTGAGAACTTGGCTAGAGGAAGCATCTTTATTGATGAGGCTGGGAAACACAATCCCAGCTCTGGAAGCAAACCCTGAATCAGGTGCTTCCCCAGACCTTGAGGATACTCATTAGGAGATGATGGGCTTTGAAGATGAAGAGGTCACATTCTGCCTGAAGGTCTGAAGAATAAAATCGAAAATGCTTCCCTGTCATCACTGTTCTTTCACAGTGGTGTTGGTTTACCCATGTTGCATATGGACGAACTGCTTTGGAATCACTCTGGGTTCTTTATGGACCTCAGCTCCCTGGTGCACCATTCCAAACATGACTGAGAATGAAAGTCAGGAAACTGTACTTTTACTAAAGTTCTCTGAGTCTTGAGAATATTAGTTTTTGCTTCAATATACGTATTGATTATACACACATATAATTTTATAATAGTGTATGAATGAAACTATCATAAATGCCATATTTCGTACAAGAGGGAATTAAAAAAACAGAATCTGTTTATTAAAAATTGTGTATTTATTCTTACATGTTCAAATGTTAATGACCTTCAAAGAACTCCCTTTTAATGTAGTACACCCATTGAGATTCTTTTTCCACTGCTCAAAGCAATTTTTGAACTCGTCAATTTTGATACTTTTGGCACGTCTGCCATTTTTGTTTCACTTCTTCCACACTGGCAAAACGTTTTCCTCTGAGGACATTTTTCTTCCAAGCAAACAACAAAACAAAGTTGCTTGGGTAAAGATAAGGTGAATGGGGGAATGGGGTATCATGCCAATTTTGGTGGAAAATTGCTGAACACTCAGCACAGTGTGGGAAGGTGCATTGTTATGGTGGAAGAACCATACCAATTTGCCACAACTTGGGATGTTTCTTCCACAAATCATGACACGAACTTCTCAAAACCTCCAGATAAAAACATTGGTTGACCGTTTGATCTGAAGGAACAAATTGTGAGTGTACTATAAGGGGCTCACCCATCTAAAGATAATTCCATTATTTGGGGGGTCCTTCTTTCATAATATTAATAATCATCTTTTTTTCTATGTTTGCCTCCCTAGCCCCTCTTATTTGAATATTATATTAATTATTAACTTGCATGTATTCTTCCATATTTTTCATTACTCTTGTGTATATACATATCCACTTAGATACAAATATACAAACATTGGTTTAATATATTATTGTTTACGTATACATATAGTACGGTCATAATTTTTCATAAATTGAATAATATGTACATTTTCCCTGAATTGTTCTTTCCTCATCCAGTAATACTTTACTGAAATCTTCAAGTTAACTGATAAAATGAATTTATATTAGCTTCAAAATATTTCATCATGTAGGTAAGCAATAACTTATACAACTATTTTCTCTGCTCTGTAAAATACTGCAGTGGGCACTGATATATTACATATTATTGCTCTTGAATCCATGGGATAAGTTTCTTGAAGCAGAAGAGCTAGGTTAAATAATATATAAATTTTTTTAATGATAATAACATTACCAAGTTTCTTTTCCAAAAGTGACTATAAGCATGCGCATTTTGACAATGTTTGAATGTGAATTTCAGTAATATCTCCAAAAGAAATAGAACTTATCAATCTTTTAAACATTTGCAATTCTGATACCAATATGTAGTATATTATTTTATTTTTCAACAATTGGCGGCTATTGTGTTTAAGAAAATGTTCATGTATTTGTTGACCATTTTGACTTACTCTTCTGTGAATTGTCTATTCATGTCCTTTGACCCATTATTAAACATTTAAAATTCTAGACTGATAATATGAAAGTTTTACAACAAACAACTTCCAATATAAAATTTTGCCATAGATTGCTGCCAGTGGCAGAAATGATGGTGGTTGTGTTCACGTTTTCTAATGCAAATTTCTAGAGCACAATTGGTTGGTAAAAGTGTATTTATTTTTTTAGGACTCATGACACATGCAAATTTGTCCCTTAGAATGGTGTTATCAATTTACATAAATATTTGCAGAGCACAAGAAAACCAAAGTCCCTTCACAGTCAATAACAGTAGGCAAAATCTCTTCTTGTTTGCATTTCTTCGTTTTAATTTACTAGTGATGTTTAACACTTTTCTTTTACTCATTAGCTTTCATTATTCTGTCTTATGTTTGTTCCACACATCATAAATTCCTGCCCTACATCAAATATAATATTTATCTACATATTAAAAACATAAATTACAACTCTGAAATGTGATTGCCTAAGAATACTGTAAAGCGTAGCCACTTTATTTGTTCTCTGGCGAACGCTAGTGGGTTCCTTTATGTGTTTGCTTGTTTTAAACCAAACTAAAAGAGCTGTCTTCAGCCAGGTGTGGTGGCTCATTCCTGCAATCCCCAGAACTTTGGGAGGCAGAGGCAAGAGGCCTGTCTGAGCACAGGGATTCAAGACCAGCCTGGGCAACTTGGCAAGAATTTGTCTCTACAATAAATCAAAAAAATTAGCCAGGCGTGATGGTGTGTGATTGTAATTTCAGCTACTGAAAAGGCCAAGGTGGAAATGTCACCTGAGCCCAGCAGGTCAGGGCTGTGATGGCCGTGAGAGTGCCACTGCACTCCAGCCTGGGCAACAGAGTAAGACTCTGACTCAAAAAAAATTTAAAGAGTTGTCTTCAGATTTCCAGGGCAGTATATTTTTAGAACACCAAGTGGCTCATTAGGTTGTCTGTTCTTTAGCCTTTCAGCACTTCCCTTTTCTCTCAAATAAGCTACTTTTGCGCTGGAATGTCATTGCTTTAATCATTCTGGATATCTGTCTGAGTCTGTCTGTCTCTCTGTTTCTCTGCCTAAATATCGATCTAATCTTATGTATTCAGAAAGAGAGATAGAAAGAAAGGGAGAAAGAAAGAGAATCAAAGTGGTTTCATTATGAAAGAAATTTGAAGATTAAAATTTAATTAAATGACTGTCTTGTATCTTTCAAGCTACTAGTTAGAGTTAAAGTAGGAGTCGAAGCTCTGTGCATCAGTTTCAGAATAAATCCTGTTTACTAATTCATCATCAGCTTAAATTTGGAGTGTACAGAAGTAGCTGCCTCCGAATTTTGATGTGAGACAATTGAAGCTACGCCGATGACACCTGGTAAGCCCTTTAAGCGGAGAGTCACGTCAATAGCCTGCATTTGAACTATTCAACCACACGCTCTTAGTGACTTTGCTACTGATGTTGTCAACTTTCTTACTTATTAGGTATGGACAAGACAATCCCTCTGCAAAATCCAGAGGTGGGGGAGGGTGTCTGTTATACATTGCAATTGCTGTAATTTTAATCCAGAAAAAGCCAAGGAATAAAACCAAAGGTGAGTCACAGATAGACAGTCTGAAGAAGCGAGCGGGATTTTCCTGGAATGTTGGTGTTGGACCTTCTGTCTGACTGTGTGTATGTGAGCACAGGCTCAGACTTAGTTCCAGCTGGCAGAGCTTGTTCTCCTTTCTTGCTGATTACCTCTAGACAGAAGTGGCATACAATCTACACTGATGCTTAGTTCATCTACTACCATTTCTTAGACTTGCTTGATCGCTTTCCAGTGTTCTTATTGATTCTTCATCAGCGTTCCCATAACCCCCATCCCTGATTCTACTATCCTGCTCACCACACTAAATGCTTACTGTTACTTTGTCTTCTTGACTAGGCTGTGAACTATTTCAATGCAGAACTTTCTTTCACTTCTGTGTCCCAAATTCCTAGCACAGCGCTTGCTGCACAGTAATCACTAGTAAAATGTTTGAATAAATAAATGATGAGTAGATGCAAGACCACGTGAATACATGTTTTCATTTTACGAACTCTTACACAAGTCTCTGGGTGATGATCCAGGAAATTGAGGTTTCCACAAATGAAATGCAGAGTTTTTCAGGTTAGGCTCCCGAGAAGCCAACTCTGAGATGGAAATGAGTGCAAGAAGTTTTTATGGAAGTGCTCTCAAGATGAGCACTTATGAGGGAAGTGGAAAAATGTGAAAGAGCAGAGGAAGAAGTAGCTGCATTTACAAAGACTCAGCCATTCCTTCAGGAAGTCCTGCATCTGTGATGGCATTAAAGTCCCAATTTGGGCCAAGGATCTGGACTTCTACATAAACACATGGCCAGTGTCATATATTTGTTTAATATAGTCAACTCTTCATCATCCATTTTTAGGTCTGACAACAGTGTTTTTTTTGTTTGTTTTTTTTTGATGTCCAGGTATATTCTATCACCTTTGGTTTAATTAAAACTTTCCCTCCCCGTTAAGTTGTTTGAGATATAGCCCATTTATTCCTCATACCACTGACCCCAAATCTGACACATTCTACAGTTGCTGACCACTGACCACAGTAAAACCTTCTGGTCAACTCTAGAGTTATGTAAATAGGCCTTCCCCGCCACCCATAACCAATCCCTGCCGGAAAGCCAAAGATCCCGTCTCTCTCCTGCTCTCCATCTGCTGGTTGAGATTGATGTCACTCCAGACTTCCCATCAGCCTCCCAGCAGCATCCTAACTTCTCTGGGACCTGTGATTAATATATTTTACTTTCACTTCTTCATTGTGTCTCACCTGACCTACACACTCAAACCTACCTTTCTTTTTGGTCAGGGCTGTCATAGAGAGTGATTATCTTGGCTTATGTCCACTCTCAAGAGAGAGACCTCATGGTCAAATTAGTAAGACTCTATAACAATAAAAATCACAACAACCAGTCATCAGGTGTTTGGTGTATCATACGCTCTCAATAAATGCTTGTTGGACCATAAAGTCCTAAAGACACTTTATTTGCCTATTTTAGAAATCCATACACAATGTTAAAAGAGTTGTTAAGCAATCCTACCTTGCCACATGCCAGTCTGGGTTAGCCTGTCCCTGTCGCAGCTCTGGGACTTGCATCTCACTTGAGGCCAGGACGAGAATGTCACTAAGCCAGTTGATGTCTCTTGACATCCCCTCTGGCGTGCTCCCACTGCTCCAGTCTCCAGTCTTACTCTTCAAAGGAAGCAGATGATTTGTCAAGAATCTGGCTTCTCCTACGTGCTTTTGTCATCTCGTCATCAGGCCCTGATCAGGAGGCAAGTCACTGGGCAGGAAAATTCACTGCATCATAAATTCATAATCCATTTTTCTCCATATGCTATGACCAACTTATGATGTTCGTAATTAAAACTATATGCAGACTTATGGATACTGAGACAGGTTGATTCAGTACTGGCTGTAGAGCATCATAAATCACTGAAGCCTGTTGTATAATTGGGTCCTAATAATTATTCTGTCAATGTTAAACAGGGTTGGCACTGGACAAAAGCGCGTGGCAGATGCATTCTTCTTTCAGAGCCCTGCCTTGCTATGTGATGAGATTTTCATATTAGCCCTTGCCTCATGGCCATTGCATTGTTTTCTCTTTTTCTGATTCTTAAGACTTCTTTAGTATCAAATTACTCCTCATCCTGTCAGGCTTCATTAAACTATGCTTCTACCAAGAAACCTTCTCTGCATATTTTATTCCCCAGTAATCTGAGTCTGCAATACAACCGCTCTTGTGGATTGAGACTGCTTCATCTTGCCTCACGAAGGACTCTGTGGATGGCCTTCAGGATCCAGTCTAACTAAACAGTCCTATAAGCCTTGAGTCCTTGCTCTTTTAGTCGACATTGAAATGGTCTCTTTTCTATTTCTTCGGAACGTATTCGAGACAGCTTGATGTCCTGGGAAAACTCTCATGGATTGGGGCTCAATACTATGTAAATCTATCACTTATTAGCTGGGCAACTCTGGATGTTACTTAAAATCCCAAGCATAGTGTGCTTAGCTACACCATGAAGATTACTCTGTGAATTTATACAAGTTATTTAAATTTGCTGAATCTCATTTTTATTAGTTATGAAATAGAGAAAATAATACATAAATTACAAGCGGTTTTGCCCTCATGAGGATTAGAATAAAGTAATACATTCAAAGTTCTTGTCATCAATTATAGACTCGGTAAGTATATTTCCCATTTTTCTCTTATCTGCTAAAGTGTTAGTAACCAATGACCAATTGACATAGTCCTGAGTTTTGTAAAAAAAATCTATTATACCAGTGCTATTACATCTTTCTTTCTTTTCTTTTTTTTCCTCATTTTTTTTTTTTTTTGAGTCTCACTCTTTCACCCAGGCTGGAGTGCAGTGGCATGCAGCTCATGGCCACTGCAGCCTCAACCTGCTGGGCACAGGTGTTTCTTCCACTCAGCCTTCCAAGGAGCTAGAACTACAGGTGCTCACCACCATTCCCAGCTAATTATTATTATTATTATTAGTAGTAGTAGTAGTAGTAGTATTGTTTATTGTAGAGATGAGGTCTTACTAAGTTGCCCAGGCTGGTCTCAAACCTCTAGGCTCAGGAAATCCTCTCGCATCAGACTCCCAAAGTGCTGGGATTTCAGGCTTGAGCCACCATGCCTGGCTGCTATTACATCTTTCACTGTTACTATCATTTAGAGTGGTTAGTAATATTCTTCATTCTGGCATTTCAACATTGTTTATATTATTATTATTTCATCTAGGTTTTTGCTAAGATATAATTTTTTCAATAAGGCTTGCCCTGAAGAAACTCACTGAAGACTGCAAACCTTATCCCCCAATGCTGACATTGCCTATCTCTCTTCTGCTTGATTTTCATCCACAACACTTATCATCATCTGGGAAAACAAACAAACAAAAACCCCCAGTATACTGTGTATTCTACTGATTTAGTTTTTGTTTGTTTCATCCAATTAGAATGTAAGCTCCAACCTAGAGATTTTTGCCTGTCTTGACATCTATAATAAATATCTCAGCACATAAAATGATAAATATCTCAGCACATAAAATATCTCAGCACCTAAAATAGTGCAAGGCAGATAGCAGACAAATTGAATGAATTTGTTGAATTTATTGAATCAATCTTCAATATGGAGTTAAAGATGCTTTCCTCAAGTGGTTCTATGTGTGGCCAAATGAGGTGGCTTGCAAAAAGTTCTCAATACAATGCATAATCTATAGGTAGCTATTGATATTATCATTTCCTCATGCAAATCTACATTTGAAATAAATGTCTTTTAAGTTCAAAATATGTATTACTGATTTCTCTTTCCACCCCCTCCAAAAAAAATCCTGTTAACTTTTTTTCCAGGCATGAGCAGAAGAGCATGTAAATAAATTGAGAAAAATCCTAATGACGAACTTCTGAATTGAGTCTTTGCAGAGTAGGTACTTAAAGGATATGCCTAAATTCCACTGAATAGTGACAGTAACTTTTAGAGTCTAGAAGGAGAATCCCTCCCTTGTTCGACGAGAAAGATGAGGAAATGACATTTATCTGAAAGGCAAATTTTTCCTTGCCTCCACATGGTGAAGATTTTTAAAGATATAAGCAAAGTCCAAGGCTTTCTCTTATGTGAATGATTTTTTTCTCCTTTCTTTCTTTTCTTTCCCTTTCTTTCTTCTTTCCTGCCTAATTTGAAGATCACTTATTTCTTTTCTTTCTTTTTTTTTTTTTGAGTTGGAGTCTCACTTTGTCGCCCAGACTGGAGCGCAGTGGCCGCTCCCAGCCACCGCAGCCTTGACTTGCTGGGCTCCGGCGATCCTTCCGCCTCAGCCTTCCAAGTAGCCAGAACTACAGGCATGCGCTACCATGCCCAGCAGATTTTTTGATTTCTTGTAGAGATGAGGTCTTGCTGCCCAGGCGGGTCTCGAACCCGCGGGCTCAGGCAATCCACTCACCTCAGCCTCCCAAAGGCGCGAGATTACAGGCTGAGCCACTGAGCCCGGTTCTTTTCTTTCTTAAACAGTTAATGCAAAGAGACAGATCAGGGACCTAGACACATACACAGTCACACATTGCCTCAGAAGAGGGCCATCAATTTGGAAGACAACGTGTGTACCCTAATGAAGCATGTATCTAAAGTGGGTGTTTAGAATAAATTTCTTCAAATTATAAGAAATTGAAAACTTACGTGAGTCCAGAGTCAGAGAAATTCCATGAATATGGACAGTCGCAACAAGGAATTATAATGCCTGTCTCCATTTGAAAGTGAATGAATGCTCTTCCTTGATGCATTCAGATTCTCTTTTCCTTTCATTTTCTGTTTTTAAAATGATGACTGAACAAAGCTCATCTTGCCCAGATTATGCCAGTGGGCTTTAAGACTTTCAATGTGTAATCTCTGACTAGAGGGAAAACTCTTTCCTGGGGGACATCACAGGGGTCCGGCAAATGCATCAGAAAAGTTTGTACCTTCTCCAGATTGAAACTGGAGAAAAAGACGCAGTCCTCATAAATAAAACCAGGAATGTTTCCATCCAGCTCTCCATGATAGAAGACCATATTGGGTTTGAGGTCAAAGACCTGAATAGAAAGTACTGTATATTGATGAACCTGGAGAGTTCTTTAAGATCCCTCATGAGCACCTGAAGTGTAGGTGGCTGCTCAAGGATTAGGGGATTTACAGTGCTAACACATTTCATAAAGCCATGTTCTAAAACCAAATAAAATGAAATGTCAAGGCTTTTGAGTTATCACCTGTTTTTCTTTATCTATGTCTCATAGCTCTTTTATCACAGATCTTTGATCTTTATATGATTTAGTGACCTACTTTGATTCAACTGGAATTTACTGGGTGCAAATATGTTGAGGGAATCACGCAAACTCCCATATTGGGGGTGGATAATTCCAGGTGATAAAGACATGGTCTCATATATAAAGGTTATAATAACTTATTGAAGGTGAATCTAAATTTTCCTTATAATATAATTCAATAAATACTATGAAAATGAAAAATAAGAAAAGACTAATACTGAACAAATTGAGAAAAGAACAGGTAAGATTTTGGCAGGTAGAGAGAGTTGAGAAAGACCCATTTCAAAGCATAGTCATTTCTTTTCTGATCGAGCAATATTAAGAACTATCAGATGTATTATGCTTTACATCTCATCAGATACATGACTCTTTTTCTCAAATTATTTTCAATTATATCACTAATATATTTTGTAATTAGTTTCATTGTTTTTTTTTTTTTTTGCCACAAATCAAAGTTATAATGAATATTAGCAAGGCAGTAACTAATGTTCCCCCAGTATGAATTTTTTCTTTAATCCAAAATTAAAAAATTAAAATTAAAGTGATAGGAGCAATAATAAGGAAATCTCCAAAAATTGATCAGAAATAGTTATCAGGAAATAGATAGTGATAACGAATAATTCCCAAAATATAACTCTTTATGTATGTTAACCATTATATATCTGTAATTAACACACTGTTTCCTGCCCCTTGACAATTATCTTGTTAAATCATTCCTCAACTTCGATTGAATACTTTAATAGTCTCTCTGGTTTTAAAAGTTAGATTTTGCTGGGCTCGGTGACTCAGCCTGTAATCCCGTGCTTTGGGAGGCCAAGGTGAGTGAATTGCCCGAGTCCGTGGGTTCAAGACCTGCCTGGGCAAGTCGGCGAGACCACATCTCTACAATAAAAAAAAAAAAAAATTAGCTGGGCGTGGTAGTGCGCACCTGTGGTTTCAGCTACTTGGAAGACTGAGGTGGAAGGATCACCGGAGCCCAGTAGTTCAAGGCTGCGGTGGCTAGGAGCGTGCCACTGCACTCCAGTCTGGGTGACAGAGTGAGACTCCAACTCAAAAAAAAAAGTTAGATTTTTTTACATTTAAATCACCAATACAACAAAATTACATTTAATTCTTTGGTGTTTTTAAAATAACTTACTGATGAAATCTTTAAAGTCCACAAATGCATTCAGATTGGGTGGTATCTGTATTTGTGGAAGTAATATGGATGACAGTATTTGGCATGCAATTGCTGTTTGATTATTTGATATATGGTCAGAAAGAGACCTCAGAGAAAAACTCTGGCTACATTGGATGCGTATAAATGGATTCTATGAGAGAAAAAATATTAGCCAGTTATGCCTCTGACAAAAGTCTATAGGATGTGCAAGGAACTCAAACAAACTGACAGGATAAAACAAACAGCCACATTAAAAAATGAAGAAAGCATTTCTATACACCAACAACAAACAGACTGAGAACCAAATAAAAAACAAATCCTATTCACAATAGCCACACACACAAATGAAATACCTTGGCATCCACCTAACCAGAGAAGTGAAAGACCTTTACAATGAGAACTACAAAATACTACTCAAAGAAATCAAAGATGATACAAACAAATGGAAAAATATACAATCCTTGTAGACTGGGAGAATCAATATTGTCAAGATGTCCATTCTATCCAGGCAATCTACTGATATAATGAAATCCCTATCAAATTGCCAACATCATTTTTCACAGACCTAGAAAAGACAATACAGAAATTCATATGGAAGCAAAAAAGATCACAAATAGCCAAAGCAATCCTTAGTAAAATAAACAAAGATGGAGCCATCAGGCTTCCAGACTTTAACCTGTATTACAAGGTCATGGTAATCAAGATGGCATGGTATTGTCCAAGAATAGGCACATGGACAAGTGGGACATGGTAGAGAATCCAGAAATAAAAACTTGGTCACTCAACTAACTCATCTTTAACAAAGTCATCAATAACAAGCAGTGGGGAAGGGAAACCATATCTAGCAAGCTGTGCTGGAAAAAGTAGCTAGAAGCATGCAGAAGAATAAAACTAGACCCCTACCTATCACCATATACACAAATCAGCTCAAAATGGGTAAAAACTTAAATGTAAAATGTCGGGAAGACCCTTCTGGATATTGTAGTAGACAACAAATTCATGACCAAGTTCCTCTAAAGCAATTGCAACAAAATCAAGATAGGTGGAATCTTATCGAACTGAAAAGTTTTTGCACAGCAAAAGAAACCATCAAAATAATAAAGAGACAACCTATGCGATTGTAAAAAATACTTACCAGCTATGCATCAAACAAAGGCCTAATATCCAGTATCTATCAGGAACTCAATGAAGTGAAAGGAAAAAAACACACTACCCCTTTACAAAGTGGGCAAGGGACATGGACAGATACTTCTCAAAGGAGGTCAAGTAAGCAACCAATAAATAAGGAAACGTTCAGTTTCATTAACCATCAGATAAATGCAAATTAAAACCACAGCGAGGCACTACCTAACACCAGTAAGGATGGCTATCTTGAAACATGTGTATACCTAACCCCGAATTGTACCCCACATCCTCAAAATAAAACATTATTTTTTTAAAAAGTCAAAAAACAAGTGATACCATGGCTGCGAAGAAAAGGGAAGGCTTCTACGCTCCGAGAATGTAAGCTAGTCTAACCTCTGTGGAAAGAAGTGTGGCAATTCCTCGAAAACTACAAATTGAGCCTCCATATGATCCAGCAATCTCCCTGCTGGGAATATACCCAGACACTAGTCACATTAGCACAAGGGTGAGATTGGCAAACCCTGTACACTGCTAGGAGAGGGAGGGAGATGGAAGGGGAACACCTGACACCACACTGGGTACATGGTCCACTATCAGGGGGAGAAAGGACCAATAAAAAGCTCAAACTTCACCTACTTGCAACCTACTTATGTAGTAAATCCCCATTTGTACCCCACAATTCTAAAATTTTTAAAAAGTGGTTGAAGGAGATGAATAGACACTCAAAGGAAAACATTTAAGTAGTCAATAAACATGAAAAATACTCAGCCTCACTAATCACCATAGAAATATGCCTGCACATGGATGTTCATTGGAGGTCTATTCACAAGAGCAAAAGCATGGATTCACCCCAGATGCCCATATAAAATGAACTGAATAAAGAAAATGGGGTGCATATACATGATGGAATTTTACACAGCCATAAAGAAGAACAAAATCATGTCCTTTGCAGCAACATGATGCAGCTGGAGACCACCATACTAGTGAACTATCAGAAATGAAAACTTGAATACAGCATGTTCTCCCTCGTAAGTGTGCCCTGATCACTGGTCACATGAGCACAAATATACCAGACATTGTTAAAGGAGGCAGGGAAGGAGGAAGGATAAGAGGAGTATAATAACACACTGGGTACCAGGTCCACAATCAGGGGGAGAGAGGGCCCACTAGAAGTCTAAATCTCACTTGCACGCGATCTACTTACGTAGAAATCCTCACATGTACCCTACAAGTCTAAAATTAAAATTAATATTAAAATTTAAAATGAATTGATTATATGGACCTCCTGAACCGTAAGATGACATGTGTGTTGTTTTAACTAAGTTTATGGTAATTTATTAGAAGAGAAAGTAGGAAATAAATACAGTCTCTTCACTTTTTCAATAAAGCAAGAGGCATTCTTTTGTGCCAGACAGAAAGCCATCATGTGCACAGGAATGGAATCAAAAGTGAATAGGAGAATTCATCTAAAAGAACATGGCAGCCTATTGTGTGTGAGCCAAGAGAAAACAAGAAGTCTGGAGGTGAAATACACAGTTTCTAACTGAATGCTATGATCCTTAATTGTAGTAAGTGTTGAACAAATATTTACTTAATTTGGAAATAAAATGATGAATGAGTGAAATACCTGCAGACCAGTAATTATGTACAAATTTGCATTTCATCAGCCTTACAGAAATATAATTGCTAGTCTTAAAGGTGAAGATGATATCCCATTGTTTTAATTTGAATTATCTGATTAAGTTGAAAGACTTTCATATGATTATCAGATATTTGTTTACTCTCTTTTGTGAATTATCTCTTGACTACTGAGAACTCTTCTTCATTTAATTTCAATTTTGTAAGCTCTTTAAAGAATATAGCTATTAACCTTATATATGACATGGGGGTTTTTTTTGTAAGTATAGTTTTCTAGCTTGCTAATTATCTTTTAAGTGTATTTATAATACCTTTTGAAAACCAGACTTATTAAATATTTTGAATAAAATCTGTTTGATTTCCACCTTGGTGACTTATTCCATTATTTTTACACTATACACCTTCTGTAATTTGTTTCAGAATAATATGTGAAGATAATAAAATATTATTTTTAAAAATAATCAACTCAATAGTTAAAGTAGTAGCATTTGTTAAATAATTTTTCTCCTTCCCTTTAATTTAATATTATACTTCTTTTAAGATATCACAATGTGTTTCATATATTCATGTATTCTTCTTAAGCTATCTATTTCATGGCTCTGTTTTTTTCTTATATCATCCATTCCCCATACTTAAAATGATTACAGCTTTATAGCATGTTTTGATATTTTTCTTAAGTTGAACTAAAAAGTTAAGCCCCATGATATCAACTTTGCTTAAACAAAATATCATTTTAACTGTTCAACTGTTTTAAGCTCTTTAATTTTCCATATAATCATGAGAGTGTATTTTTTGTTATTTTTGAGATTAGTATAAAAGTATAAATGGATTTCTAATGATTGTCACAATTATAAGATTGTCCTTCTGCTCAAGAAACATAGTATGATTCTCTATTTATTCAAATTTTACGATTTGGCTGTTGCTATGTATCTGTAATTTACATTCCTTGCATCTTCCTCCCCCCGGAATTACCTTGTTATTTAATTAAATTAATGTTAGAGCATGTCAAATTAAAAATCATTTTGAAAGTTGTTTATTACATCTTCAAATGAGTTATTGCCACATGTATGAAAATTATTGACTCCCGCATTTTCATTTTTGATAATTCACTTGACTGAGATAGGTTTTTAATTGTAAGCATTCATAAGAAGAGAATCTTGGATTACTTACTTCTAAGAGCAAAAATTCGTTTCATTATTTTGAAAAAGGTATGCAATTATTTTGTTTTCATGTTTTATTTCATTGACTATCATTTCTGGATCAGTGCTAAATAATAAGGTTAATAATTGCCATCTTTTTTTTTTCCTGAGTTTTATAACAAGGCTTTATTTTTGCATTATTGAATATACTGTTGTTGACCATAAATAATCCCTGTTATAAGTATTATTTTAAGCGGTTCTGTCAGCACTAAGTTATTTAATAGGATATTTATTTTTATGAATATATATTAAAGTTTTATTGAATCGCATGTCTAGCAACTTTCTGATAACTATCGATTATCTGTTTTGATAAAAAGCTATATTGGGCTTTTAGTTGCTGCTTTATTAATTACTATCTTATAAACAGAGTTTTTTTTTTCCCTCAATGATTTGTGGTCTTCATTAGAAACTGCAGTTTTTGCTTTCTAGGTGTGAGTATCTAATTGATCCTTCCAGAATGGGCCCCATTTTTAAAATTTTCAAATTATTTTATCTGGTATACATTGTTTATTTATCTCTGATATTTATTTCTGCATTATTTTTAAAAAATTATGTTGATCTAATGTTCTTGATGTCAACCTTGATATTTCCTCTTACTTTTCACAAACACAAGTGCAGGGGTTCTATGACAGCAATTCTCCTATTTATTCAGAAAGAAGAAAAAAATAACTGTGTGAAAGAAAGAAACTGCAGGATCAGGGACTTGGGGTGAGGAAGCAGGGAGCTATCAATGGCAAGGAAAGACTTAAGAGCAGTATTCAGAAGTGTGGTGGATGAGTTTATTTCTGTCATATTCAATTTTTTACATATATTAACTAATTTAATCATCTAGATAACTGTAAGTAAACAGAAGTTTAGAGAGGTTGAATAACTTCTTAGAATTGTTTTGGTAGCCTTATATTAAATAAGCAAATGCAAACGGAAAATAATTTTTGCCTTCCACTTTCTCTTAAGCAACTGAAGAAGGCTAATGTTTCCCTGAAGCCGTTGAAGGTATATTCAAGCATCTCATGAGTGTTTTGGTTACTTTCAGAGAATATGAAACCTGGAGTCTTTTTAAGTAATAAAACATCATCAGATTAGAAATTAAAATGTCCCATCCCATATAATCCTCAGCACTTCCCTCTGCTGTTCAGACCTCAGACAGGTGAGAAATGAGCCTCCAAAGGGTAGCAGGTCTTTTCTTTATATAGCTTCAGTCCACCCCGACCCATTACCTAACTAGACTAGTTATATTTTAGCTTTCATACGCTCTACTGGCAGTTACTGAAAGCTGCCTCTATCCCTGTTGGGTTATTTCAAGACTGGGAGACGGGTCTTCTGACACCTCCTCTTACCCCAATTGCTAGAAATCTCTCCCAGAATTTTCTTAAGGCAGGAAATCATTGTCTCCAGTTTGGCAGATGGCTTGCAAAAACTTCTGCAATGAGTAAGTTGCTCACGTTAACTTCTTCCTGCGGGGATTCCGTTGTCCTTGGCAGTCTCACTAGATGGTTCCTAAAATGATGATGTCCTGGCTGTCTTTACTTTATTTTTTTATCTTTTGGTTGGAATCCAAATCCACTCTATTCTCAACTGCTCATGCATCGGTTTTTGTTTTTGTTTTTTGAGGACCTTCTCACTAGACTTGAGAGGAGGCACCTGCCTCCCAAACTTTTATCTTATCGGGACATGGAACTCATAGCAGAGACTTCTCCAGACAAACTCATCTCTCCCCATTGTACCAATCTGTTCTTTTTCTGATCTTTTAATAATTTCGTTGGAAATGGGGAGTTTTAGAGTCATCTAACTTGGGTGGTCTGCTAACAATTTACTTTGGTATTTAGTATCTGTTACAGTAGGATCTCATTGGAAATTTTTACTTTAATATTCTACTATTCATATCTTATTAGAGGTAAAGATAGTCTTAAACTAGTCTTAAACTCAAGTTTCTCTAGCCTCAAAACTATGTTTATCTTGAATCATATTTGACAAATTTAAAACTCTCTTCCGTATGGTAGAGACTTCCATAAATGTGTATTTCTTCATGCATTTATGGTTGTGTTGCTACAGTCATAGAATATGTGTTGCTATAATATATTTTCCACTGTAAATACAATAGTTTTCAGTTGTGTCTCTACTCCTAACACTTAATAAAAACTACATCAAGTTCCACGCTCTAATATTGGATAGCTCAAAATGAAAGAAAAAGCAATTGTATTACCACGTTCAGGGGGAAATTTAAATATCTTTTTGCCATTTGGGGGAAAAAGAAACCCATCATTTGAAGCTAACGCAATTATACATTTGAAGATAGGTCAGAGTCTGGAAGATAAAACTATTTTATTTCATATAAGTCTGTAAATATGTACATTCATTTCAGTTGAGGGTTATTTTTAAATATTTTAGAATATTTCTGTGCTTAGGATTAGAATTAAAATTACAGAAACTTTTCTCTCAAGACACTCTTCTTAGAAATTAAACTGCATTAAAAAGTGATTTTATTTTAGCATCATATTTATATTTCACTAAAACTCAATTGTTGTTTCGCTTTTCCTCTTTGTGGAATATCTGCAAGATCTCTGTTACTCCATTTTTCCCCTCAATGGCATTGATTTTCACACTTGAGCCATATTATTTTTTAAAATAAATTTCTCTCTACTGCATAAAACAGAATGATTTCCTTCTTCAAAAGGCAATGGTACAGATGGTTGAGAAAGTAACTCTTTTTCGTTGACAGGTGTCTGTGACTGGACACTGAATCTGCTTTTTATGAAAATCTCCTTTAGGGTCTGGAAAGTTAGAAAGTTAGGTAGTTATGTACATTTAAACAATATTAATTATTCCAGTCTATGAATCTTTGTATATATTTGTACCTTTTTCAATTTCATCAGTGTTTTATAGCTTTCAGTGTACAGTTTTTCTCATCTTTGGTTAAATTTATTCTTGAGCATTTTATTTTTTTGTAGGTATTATAAATACGATTTTTAAAATTTATTTTTCAGATAGTTCATTGTTGGTGTATAGAAACACTACTGACTTGTATGTCGACTTAATGTCCTGCTTTACTTAACTGAATTTGTTTATAATTTTAATAAGTTTTGGTAGAGTCTTTAAGGTTTTCTATATGTACATTATTTATGTCCACTGCAAACAGGAAAAATTTTACTGCTTTTATTTTGATTTAACTCTCTTTTACTTCTCTTAACTAATAGCTATAACTAAAACTTCCAGTATTACGTTAAAAAGGAGTGATGAGAATGCTCATTCTCATTTTGTTCTTGATCTTACAAGAAAATCTGTCATCTTTTCACCATTTGAAACCAATAGAAACAATGGAGGTGAAAGAGATCCCTCAGCTACCATACCAAGATCTTATTTTCTTCTTTTTGCCTCTGACGTCATATGACATACATTACCTACCGGGTTATCATGGCAATTTTTATA
>NW_007231841.1:63573-75066 GCF_000164805.1 Carlito syrichta | reverse complement strand
CTGAATCTGCTTTTTATGAAAATCTCCTTTAGGGTCTGGAAAGTTAGAAATGGGATTAAGTATAATAAGTCCAGGATATTTGGAAGCTAATGACCTCTTGTAAGGTAGAGAGTGTTACTGTCTCTAAAACCTAGCACCGTGCAGAGGAAAAGCCTCTTAGAGTCTTTGACTAAAGACCAGGTCACTGATCTGAAGGCTCAAGTACAGTCCCCACATTTTATAAGCATGCATATAATTTATTTGACTTGGGAGTCTTAAGACAATTTTGGTCTTAATGAAAATCCAGCAGGTTTGAAGCATAGACCCACACTTTGTCTCTGAGCAAGAAGCCTGAATTCAGGTGATTTGATTTGGATTCTCTTTTTCTTGCCTGAAGCTTTATTTTTTATTTTCTGCTACTCCTCCCTGAGAATTTGGGTTCCCACTTCTTTAGAAAGGTCAAGTCCATGTAATATAGGGAAAGAGGGCCTAGATTAAGGGTCGAATCCTCTGTGTTGTAGTTATTTTGATCTTGAAGAGAATGAACGTTCTGAAGATCCTGAACACATCAAAGCACATTAAATTTAACTTACATTAAAATTATAATAACTAAAATAAAATAAACTGAACAAACTTTATATCCATGCAGCAATCACTGTGGTTAGTTTCATAAGCATATCTATCACCCTCAAAAGTTTCCTCACACCCACTTGTAAACTCTTACTCCTGTCTTCCCCCACCCCTATGTTTCTAGGCAACCACTGATCAGCTTTCTCTCACTATAGATTGATTTGTGGTTTCTACAGTTTTATATAAAAGCAATCATATGGCAAGATAAACATAGTTTTGAGGCTAGAGAAACTTGAGTTTAAGACTAGTTTAAGACTCTCTTTACTTCTAATAAGATATGTTTGGTGACTCTCTTTCTCTCAGCATAATTATTTGAGAATCTTTCATATTATTTAGTTTATCAATAGCTAAAACATATTGTTTTTTGTTGCTAAGTCATATTCCATTGTATGGATGTACTACCATCTATTTATCAATTTATCTGTTAGTGGACGTTTTGCTTCTTTCTAACTTGGGGCTATTACAGATAAAACTTCTCTTTTAAGTTTTCTATTAAAGATCATTGTCTTTAAAATTGTTGTTTCAGGTTATTTGGACCCTTTGTGATTTCAAATGAATTTTAATATTGTTATATCTATTTCTTTAAAGAATGTCTTTGGAATTTTGGTAGGATTTTTTTTTTTTGAGTCTGTAGATCACTTTAGGTAGTTATGTACATTTAAACAATATTAATTATTCCAGTCTATGAATCTTTGTATATATTTGTACCTTTTTCAATTTCATCAGTGTTTTATAGCTTTCAGTGTACAGTTTTTCTCATCTTTGGTTAAATTTATTCTTGAGCATTTTATTTTTTTGTAGGTATTATAAATACGATTTTTAAAATTTATTTTTCAGATAGTTCATTGTTGGTGTATAGAAACACTACTGACTTGTATGTCGACTTAATGTCCTGCTTTACTTAACTGAATTTGTTTATAATTTTAATAAGTTTTGGTAGAGTCTTTAAGGTTTTCTATATGTACATTATTTATGTCCACTGCAAACAGGAAAAATTTTACTGCTTTTATTTTGATTTAACTCTCTTTTACTTCTCTTAACTAATAGCTATAACTAAAACTTCCAGTATTACGTTAAAAAGGAGTGATGAGAATGCTCATTCTCATTTTGTTCTTGATCTTACAAGAAAATCTGTCATCTTTTCACCATTTGAAACCAATAGAAACAATGGAGGTGAAAGAGATCCCTCAGGCTACCATACCAAGATCTTATTTTCTTCTTTTTGCCTCTGAACGTCATATGACATACATTACCTACCGGTTATCATGGCAATTTTTATAAGTTTCCTAAGCATTTTTGTTCCAAGGATATTGCTCCTTTAATTTTTCACATTAGGTGATTCCTGATAGTATTTGAATCCTAAGAATGCATCCTATCTAAATATATACTAATTACAACAAGGTTCCTTGGGGGAAAAAAATAATACATGATTTTTTAAAAAGCTATAAAATATTGTCTGGGGAATAAGGAGGAAGAGGAATGTGAACCTAGTCCATATAATTCGGGTTTTCAGTATACACATCTCTTATGTATGCAGCATTATATTATAATGATTCATTTTTAATTTGTCTTCCCCACTAATGATTTCCTTCATTCAGTTCAGGTACCATCTATTATCTCTTCTCGTGTCTCTAGTTCCTAGCTTAGAGCCAGGTCTACTAGAGGTGTTTTTGGTTTAATGCAGCTGTTTGGGAAAAAAATAAATATTTTCATTAATTTATTTCCTGAGCATATATTTATTGAGCCCCAGACACTGTTCAAAGCATTTATACAACATCAAAAAAAAAAAAAAAAAAAGATTCCTGTCCTATGGAGCTTACATTTCAGCTGGGAGAGATAATAATAAATACCAATATGGATAAGTTTTATTGTATGAATTGTATGTTAAAAGAGAATATAAAGAAATGACTTACAATGATGGACTGGTGGCTGTAATACATAGTACTTTCGAAAAGGATGTTCAAGGTAGAGCGTATTGACAAGGTGAGATTTAATCCAGACCTGTGGTAAAAAAAAGGAAGGAAGCGAGGCCCTAGGATGCAAGTGGCTTGCAATGCTCACAAAGGAGCAAGGAGGCTGGTGGCCTTGGCATCAAAAGAACAAGTAAAGAATGGGGAAGCCACAGGGCCGCTTGTAGGTCCTCCTGGATGACCGGGATGGTTTTGGAATCAAAGCTTTATGAGGGCAGTTGACAGTGGAGTGACATTTTACATTTTAAAAAGACCCAGCTTATATTTTAAAAGGATTCCTCTGGATTCTGTGGGAAGAGGGGCAGGACAAGAAGTTGGGACTGCTATTAGGTTCTTGCAGTAATTCAGGTGAGCAGTAAACTGGCTCAGAGGAGGTGGTAGCAGTGAAGATGGTGAGATGGGTTCAGTTCTAGATAGGTTTTAATGGTAGAGTCAGTAAGATTCCGAAGTAAATTGGATCTGGAGTGTGGAAAGATAAAAGGTTCAAGGCTTTTGGTTTGAGCAAAAGGTAAGGTACAGCAGCCATGAAGTGAATAGTAGAAGTTTCGGGGGAGCAGGTTTAAGTTTGAAATAGCTCAAGACCTTATTCCTTTTTCCTGATAGATTTTATGCTCTTCTTCTTCCCTTGCTCTCCCAATCGCTACCCAGCAGACTGCTCCATCTGTCACTGTTATTTATCAGTTGTCCAAACAAAATGTGTTTTTAGATTTGAGGCTTTTAAAATATGTCTGGGAGGGATGTAATCAGCCCATGCAGACTGTAATTAGGAATGGCATCTGGAGAGTCACATCCCATTACATTTTTAATCCAGGTGTATCTTCTCTGACCATCACCATGAACCATACATGAAAATAGTTGTAAACGTTAGCATTAGTGAACGGGTTATTGCCAATACACAAGAGACTATAATATAGGCTATGGACGATAGCAACAACTACATACAATTATACGTTTTAAAATATGAACAAGTAGGGGACTCTATAGGGCAGAATAATTATTACTTCATTTTTCCCCCTAACTTATGTGATTTTAGGACTACATAGATGAGAATATTACTAAATACAACCAGTTCTGTGAGATATTTCAAAGCAGTTATCAAATCTGGAATCTCAGTATTCAAATAGTTTGTTCCTCTTATTAATTATGCCACATCATAATGTGCCAGCTGAGAAAAAGAAAAGAAACTATCTGACTCTAAGAAATTCACATAATACAGAGGCAATAGCAACAAAAAAAATCCACCTATTTATTTAATCAGCTTATGAAATCTAGAGTATCAAGGTAGACAACCTAATATATCACTAGAATGAAATGAGGTGTAACTAGGATGGATGCTTTTAAAATTTGTTGCTTGTAAATTAGGAGCAGTTTGTTGAGAATTTGGAAGATGTCCATCGAAAAGTGACCTACAGTAGCAGAGATTTGCTTGTCATGAAAGAAAGAAAAATGTGTTAAGTGCATAAAATTTATCAAGATCTCTTTAAAAATCATCTTTTGCTATCTTTTGTTTTGCAGTTGAGAAAAGTGAGATCCTAAGACACAGCCATTCTGCTAGTAGGGCGGAAACCAAGATCATTTGAAACTAACCTAAAACTGGTTGCTGCCTTGCAGCATTAGGGACTAAATCAGCATGTGAAAATGGGGGAAGAACACAAAATATGGGGGACGGTCATATTGTGTAAAAGTTAGTTTATGGGTTATACTATACTGGGCACTGGACAGTAAATGATTAATCAGCAGGAGTGTAAAATATCCTCTCCCTTTCAAGGGAAAGAAAGAAACCTTCTGATGGCAGATGTCCTGATAGAGACACGAATATTTCTAAGGGAGAATCCTTCTCAGGGAATGATTTTATCAGAATGGTTCTGGTTGTCTAGGATTGCTCGTGATAAAAACACTTGTGATTGAATGCTTATGGGGCATGGCTCCCCGGAAAATGACACAAAAACTAGTAACTAAACATTAAATGGAAAAGTGTTATGATCAACAGGATTCTCTTTTGTGTAGAGAATATAGTCAGTGGCATTACTTAGAGACCACATATGTTCTTCTGAACTGAGTGCATCTAATGCCACAAGAAAGGGCATGAGAGTTGTGTTAATAGTCCCAAACCTCTCCCTGCCTCTCCTATGTCTCATCATTATTTGTATGTTTGAAATTTTAACTAAAACTTGGTAGGGAGTTAATTTTCTAACTTGTGGGAATCTGATTTGTCAATTCAAATGTGTTTTATCTCAAGCACTGTATGAACTTTCCTTAGCAGGATGAAGGAAACGGACCCACCCACAATAACGAGAAGGTAGAAAAAGAAAAGAAAACAGGCCAAAAAAAATCAAAACAAAGATGAAGGCTAAAGAACTAATGTATTTTACTATTTTAACCTTGCCACAAATTTAGAAAGTCCTGGGGGTTATTGACATTATAAAATGGGTAAGCAGCTCAAAAGTATAGGAAATAATGCAACGACTATAAGACTTTGTTGTTGAATACTCAATTTATTAATGACATAAGCATATTAAATGATATTATTTTAAATATCTAAGCAACTAATTCAATACTTGTGTATTCAATAAAATAAATATCCCTAGATATTTAAGCATTTTTGTAGATTCACTAGATAAAATTTACATGTTTAAGTTTTTCATTATAATCACAAATCAAATATACTTTTTTCCTTAGAAAGGTATTAAATACCCAAATTATTTTAATTTTTTGCTGAAATTATATTAAACATTTAAATGGTTATAAAAGTATTTTTATGATAGGTCTAATATTTTTCTTCTTTTTTAATGCTTTTATTTTATTTTATTTTATTTTTTGAGTTGAAGTCTCACTCTGTCGCCCAGACTGGAGTGCAGTGGCCGCTCCCGGCCACCTCAGCCTCAACCTCCTGTCCTCCGGCAATTCTTCTGTCTCAGCCTTCCAAGTACCTGGAACTACAGGCACGTGCTGCCATGCCCGGCTAATTTATTTTTTTCTTATTCTTACTTTTACTCTTCATCTTATTTGAGTTATGTGCCTAAATTTCTTTTCACACCTTCTTGATGAGCTAAAGTTACAAGATCTAAGTTATCAACCTATAGATTATTAGGACTTAAGTTATGAAAAATTTTCTTGATGCGATTCAGAGCCACAGTGCCCCTTTTCTCATTAAACTTTATTTGCTATCTTACCATTACTTTTTTTTGAGAAAATGGTAGGTTTATACACAGGCGTAAAGCAATATATATAGAAATTCTGTATGCCCTTTACCAGTTCTTCCAAGGGTAATGCCTTGAAAAAATTAAGCACAATATCACAACCAAGTTATTGACAGATACAGCACATTTCTATCAGCTCAAGATCTCTTGTTACAACTACTCCTACTTCCTTTCAGTCAATACCTTCTTAAACCTTGGTAAACACTGATCTATTTAGTATTTCTATAATTTTCTCATTTCAACAATGCAATAGAAATAAAGATCACATATATATGTGATCTACTGAGTCTGACTTTTTTTCCCACTTGTCCTGAGATTCATCTAAACTGTCAAGTGTCTTAATAGTTTACTCCTTTTCACTGCTGAGTTATATTTCATCATAAGAACATGCCATTTTTTTTTAACCCTTCATCTGTTGAAGAGCCTCTGGGTTGTTTCTAATTTTGGCAATAATGTATAATTAATACAGCTACTATGAATATTTGTGTACAAATTTTGTGTCTACATGAGTATTCCTTTCTCTGGAATAAATGCTCTGGAGTGTAATTGCTAGGTTGTGTGGTTTGTTGCACATTAAGTGTTTTGGGAAACTGCCAAGCTTTTCCAGAGGTGTCATACATTCCCATCAGCAATGTAGTCATGATAGAGCTTGCAGTCTTAAGGTATTTTGTGTTGTCACTTTTTTTCCTCTTTTAGTCAATTTGATAGGTGTGTAGTGATATCTCATTGTGCATTTAATTTTCACTTACCTATTGACTAGTGATTTTGAACATATTTCATATACTTATTTGTTACCTATATAATCTCTTTGTTAAAATGTTGTTTCATGCCTTCTTTTAATTGATTTGTTCTTTTGTTTTTGCAGTTGACTTTTTATTCTTTATATATTTTAAGTACTAATGCTTTGTTAAGATATATGATTTGCAAATATTTTCGCTGTGTGTAGCTTATCTACTCATCCTCTTAATAGCGTCTTTTACTCAGAAAATTTTTTTTGTTTTGCTTTGTTAAGTATTATTTTGTTTTTTGGTGAATTGCAATTTATCAGTTTTTCTATTTATGGATTATGCTTCTGGTGACAAGTCTAAGGCCTCTTTGCCTGGCGTGAGATTTTAAAGGTTTTCTTCTGTGTTTTTTCCCTAAAAGTTTTATAATTTTGTATTTTTAATTATGTGTAATCCATAATGAGTTAATATTTGTAAAAGGTGTGAAATAGATTAAAGCTTTACTCTTTTGTCTATGACTGCTCAATTCTTCCAGTACCATTTGTTGAAAAGTCTACCTTTCCTCTCTTGTATGGCTTTTACACCTTTGTCAAAAATCTTTTGGGTATGTATGTGTGGGCCTATATCTGAGTTTTTTGTCATTACGTAGATCTGTGTACTAGACTAGATAAACAACCCTGTGTCAATACCACACAGTTTTGATTAACATGCTTGTATAAAATCAAATAGTCTGATACATTTTACTTCATTCTTTCTTTTACAAAATTGTTTTTGTTATTCTAGTTCCTTTGTCTTTTTGTTTAAATTCTACATCAAATAATTTTCTGGTATTTTGATAGAAATTGTATTACGGGAGAATAGCATTTCAGTCTTCAAATTCATGAACATGGTCTGTCTTCTTTAACTTATTTCATCAGTGTTTCAAAGCTTTCAGCATCCTGTACATTTTTAATAGATTAATATCTAAGTATTTTCATTTTTAGAATGATTCCAAATGTATTGTATTTTTTAAATATTCATGATTTATTGTTAGCATATAAAAATACAATTTTTCTGGTTGTCTTTTATCACTTGATCTTATTCAATTCACTTAGTTCTAAAAATTTACTTATAGATTCTTTGGGATTTTGTTAGTAGATAATAATATTATCTGTAAGTAAGGACAGTTTTTTTTCTTTTATTTTCAATAAATATACATTTTAGTTGCCTTTGTTGCTTAATTAAACTGGCTAAAACTTCCAGTTCCAGATTGAACAGGAGTGGTACAAGCAGACAGTCTGGAACATTTTTCTGATCTTAGGGAGAAAGTGTTCAGATATTTTTGCTATTAAGGATCATGCAGGATTCTTACAGGTGCTCTAAGTTGAGAAAGTTTTCCTGTGTTTCTGTTTCTCTGAGAGTTTTTATGATGAATTAGTGAAGAATTTTACTAAATGCTTTTTCTGAATAAATTGATATCATGGAGTGTTTTTTTTTAATCCTGTGAACTATAATTTTCAAATATTGAATCAACCTTACATAACTGAAACAAAATCCCTTGGTCATGAGGTATTGTTTTTTATATATTGACAAATCATAATTGCTAAATTATTGTTTAGGATTTTTGTGCCTATATTTGTAAAGGATATTGGTCAGCAGGTTTTTTTTTTTTTTTCCTTTTCTTTTTCTTTTTTTTGATATGGTCCTGTATGAATAAAGAACAAATTATTCCTTTGTTCATTTTCTTAATGTAGGTCTGCTAGAAAAAAAAATTCTTTTAGATTACTGTCATCTAGGAGTAGCTTGATTTTTCTCTTAATTTTTAAAGACTACTTCCAATGGAAATAGAGATCTGGATTGACAGTCCTTTTCTTTCAATACTTGAAAATTATCATACCATTTTCTGTCCTCTATTAGTCTTAATGAAAGTCTGCTGTCATTATGATTTATCCCTTTATAGTTAGTTTTCATTTTTTTCTACTGTTTTCAATTTTTTTTTTACCTTGCCATTAAAAATATAACTTTGATTTTTGATATGAATTCCTGGGTTTATTTCATTTGAGAATCACTAAGTTTCCTAAATTTGTTTGTTTATTCATTTAGTCTTTTGTCATAGTCTCTAAGATCCTTGAGGTTTGTTTCTGTTGCTCTTGTCATCTTTTTGTCTATTTCTCCCTATTGTTTAAACTGAATATTTTCTGCTGTTCGTAATATACTCAAGGTCACCGAATAAGCTATGTTTACTCCATCTTTTCATAAGTGAAAGTCTTTACCATGATTTTGAAAACCCATCCATTCCTTTTTAATTCATTTTACTTTTATCATTATTTTGTTTTTGTTGTTCTACAGTAGGATGTGTTCTTTAGATTTGTCCAAGCAGTGTTATATGACCTGCTGGGATTATTACACACCAATCTGACTTGTTAACTTATGTGATAACATATTTAAGGCTTAATACTATCTTATTGTAATTAATAAACGTTCAAATCCTGAGGTATGCAGAATCTAACTACCATAATTAGCTTTTTTCTTGGGGTATTAGCTAATTTGTCATCTAAAATATATGACTGAAACTTCTTTCTGCTTCATTGTAGAGTATGTCTAGTTGTGGTGAATAAATGTTGAATCTCTTTTCTTTTTTAAAAAAATCATGAGTAATCACTGAAATTAGTTAGCATTTTCACTCTCACATCTACAGTTAAAATCAAAACAAAAGAAGACATAACACATATCAATAGTTCATGAACTGACGTATTTTTTTTTAAGTCCATGCTTATTAACACCTAAATATTTAATTAAAAATTCAATATGTTCTACTGTATATGCTTATATATTTTATAATTGTTTTATTTTGAATGTTGTGATAGAATATATTATTGTGGCCGGGCTTGGTGGCTCAGCCTGTAATCCCAGCACTTTGGGAGGCCGAGGTGAGTGGATTGCCTGACCCCGCGGGTTCGAGACCTGCCTGGGCAACTTGGCAAGACCTCATCTCTACAATAAATCAAGAAATGAACCGGGTGTGGTAGCGCACACCTGTAGCTCCAGCTACTCAGAAGGCTGAGGCGGAAGGATCGCCGGAGCCCAGCAGGTCGAGGCTGCGGTGGCCGGGAGCGGCCACTGCACTCCAGTCTGGGCGACAGAGTAAGACTCCAACTCAAAAAACAAAAAAGAATATATTATTGTATGCAAACACTTACTCTCCTCTTACCCCATAAGAGGGATGGCTTTCCTTGCTTCAGCAATGTTGGACTTCGTCATGCAATTTACTTTGCCTGATGGGTTGTGAATGGACCTAACATAGACCATATCTGACCAGGAGACTTAAATAAGATTTCATAGGGCATACTCATCTCTCTTGTTACCCTCCTCTGTCCCCAGAATGTGCAGTTCTCACATTAACAGTATCACTTCAGCCTAGGTCCTTGAAGGAGAAGACACACAAAACAATGTTGAACTGAGCTATAGCAGCACACATACAATATGAATGAAAAATCATTGTTTGTTACTGCAAGCTTCTGATATTTCAGAATTGTTTGATATATAGCAAGAATAACCAACATATCACTGGGCATTTATAGCCTTCAAAATACGTATTGTAATTACATCAGTGTGAGAGTAGCTTCTTTGCTTTTTTTTTTTTTAAAGAGAAACTCCTTATATTCTAAAAAATATTTTTGCTTTATGATGAGATAAAGATATTCTAAATCTATTTGTATTTACCCGGAGTACACAAAATCCACAAATCTCCATATGTCTCAGATTCTTTTCAATGCCAACAGAAGTAAAAATCTGGGTTCAGAATTTGTATGAGAGAATTGCTGGTGGACAAATGAACTGCTGTGCTGTTAAACCACCAATCGCATTACAATAAGGAAAATTCAACCATTTAATGAATGTGATTATATGATTTTTGTACATTTGAATATAATTAATAAAAATTTGAATATAAAACTATATTATAATGTAAATATTTTTAAAATTTAACATTATTTTTTAAAATTTAACACTATTAGTTTATTTTGTAATCCTTCACCCTAATTATGTTTATTCTTTTATGTTTATAAACCATATCTATTTCATTATTTACCATTTTGTAGTTACTTTATTGACACAGAAGAGTTTTCATATATTCACCCAGAGTGTGTATAGATTCTGGGTTGCCTCAGTTTGATACGTTTTTATGTCTTATTATGGCCTTTGTCATTTTCTTGATTTGTTAATACTCAAAAATATTTTCATAGTTACATGCTGAAAGTGAATGGGAACTGGATTTCTGCCTCTTGACCATACAATAGTCCTTATAGAAATAATTTAGAAACAGTTGGTTCTGAAGAAATGTTTTTGATTACTTAAGCAAAATTAAATGGAATGGGAAAATAAATTGTTAGGAAAGTCTCATTTTTAAAAACTAGAGTCGCATAGGTAATTTAGGGATAAAGTAGTACCTCATGTAATCTAGCTCAACAGATGACTGAGAGTCTTCTAAACTAGATATTGATATCTGTTTGTGAAATCATTGTGAATACCAATAAACTAGGGATAACTTTTCATTAAATGTTTTATGGTATCTTGGGCGTGTCCCTATAATGAACATTTCTCCTTGGAATAAATGTTAGATGAGGAAAATTTGATTGTGATTGATATTTAACTATATTTTCAAAAATACCAACTTCTCATGAGTCTTCTTGTTGAGCATATATATTGGCGGATGTATAGGGTGGATTGGAGATAAATTGATATTTTAGCTTGAAAGCATAGATTAGATCATGAGTTTTCTACCTTGTACATGCATGGGTCATATCTCATTTTATTGCTCTTTACAGATACTGCATTTTTTTTTTTTTTTTTTACAAATTGAAAGTTTATGACAACCCTGCTTCTAGCAAGTCTATCAGCACCATTTTTCCAATAACATGGGCTTATTTTGTAGTAGGGGCTCCTCTTTGAAAACCATGGGGCCACTAGTCATATTATAAATTTTCTTTAAATCCTTTTTTTTTTTTTTTA
>NW_007231841.1:19214-63391 GCF_000164805.1 Carlito syrichta | reverse complement strand
GGCCACTGCACTCCAGTCTGGGCGACAGAGTGAGACTTCAACTCAAAAAAAAAACACAAACAAACAAACAAACAAAAAAAGACTTAAGTTGGTGACTGTGAAAAAGAATAACTAAGATAAAAGTTAAGTAGTAAAGAATAACAAAGGAAAGTATTCCACTTGTATGGGTCCCACTAAACATCTGTGTTTTAATTTGAAGGTGGTATTGTAGGTGGTTTAGGCCTTTAGAGATTACACAGGTCAACAGATCTTTAATAAGACATTTCTGTGGATATGAAAGAAAAACAAAGGTTAAATGTCTAGAATAATATATAAATTAGTCTTTAGCGTTCTGATGTGTTCTCAGATTGCAGTGGCAATCTTACAGATTCTTCTGGACTATAGTTTCAACCATGCATTTAAGTGAACTTTCTGTGAAGTTTATATGTTAGCAAGCAGGCATAAACGTTGTTTTACTCTACAGATTTTTAAGAAAAAGTACAGTTTTAAATTCTAGTCATTTTAAGTCAGAAAATCTGAAGAAAAATTCAAAAACATCAGTCTAGAGACTTGTAGCCAGGAAAGACTTCAGAATGTAGTCTAAATTGTAGAAAACAACAAAAACTCAAAAATAATGAAGATAATTTAAAAACAGGCATATTATAGTTTCATTTGAAGCATATTTTTCTCTCTATTCTTCTATTTCTACTAAAGCCAAATCACAGTAAGACTAATTTATTGGTTAAATAAGTTTTATTCTTATCATACATAGTTTGTTTGTATAAAGTGTGGTAAAAATAATTGTTATATATATATATATATAATTTTTTTTAATTGGCTTTGTTGGAACTCTTTCCCTAAGGAATCACAGATTAGTTCCCCTGAGAACCTTTGAGCCTAGCTGAGTATTTGTCTGTATATACATATATGAATTGGGTGAATTCCTCTCTTTGAGGTTCTAAATAATTTGAGGTTCTGGGTCTATTAGGAAGTACACTTCTTTATCTACCACAGGTCAGAAGACCTGTGGAGTTGAAAAGGTGTCAGGCCATCCTTTCTAAGGGCTTTTTTAATAATTGATTCTTTATAGTTCTTAGTCTTAATTTGTCAAAGGGTCTGTTGTGAAATGTCATTTTAGTCAAAGTTTTGGTAAAATAATCAGTATCTCTGAACACATCCTGTTACAAAAGAAAATAGATTTTTATTGAACTTATGTAAATATACTGTTATGAACCAATATTTGCAAATAGTTCTAAATTCTGGAGAAATCAGGTAGAAAAAAATAAGTTTCAAATTTTTCTCATAACAGTATACTTTACTCATTTGTCAGAAACTGTGTAAATAACTCAAAGAGAAAGGTTTTCCTGAATCCAAAAAAGAGTCAATAAAACTTCAAACAAAAAAATAACAAAAATTATTTGTTTTCTATGAATTTAGTCCATATAATTAACTCATTTCGTTCCATATTAGGTCATTAATCCTCACAAGCACATCAATTCTGTGATAGTAAGAGTCAGATGTCTTTTACCTAGTCAAATGGCACAGTCTCCAAAGTTGTTAGAAATTGTATTGAAGAACATCTGTCAGAGTTTTATAGCTGATTATAAACTGCTTCTTGAAAGGGATCAAAGTAAAGCAATAAATTGTGAATGATAAAAATCTTAGGACAGCCATTGTCAGAGACACAATTGACAAGAAAATTTGGTTATTCTGTGGCATATAACAATTTAACATTATTATTACTGATAACATATAGCTGGACAAATCAGAATTACAGAAATATAAATGCAATTTTAGAACATATATCAATAATACACATAAATATAACTCAAGAAAAATTTAACACCCTTTCATATTTAACAATGCTTTTTGTGTGATTTTTAACATACCAAATAAGCCAGATATATCTCTCTTGGACGTCAGGAAAACTTAATATTTAAAAAAATGTTTAAAAGGTCAGAGAGATCAAATTGAGAACAAGCAATTTGGATATTGGAATGTTTGTCAAATATCAAATTTTTTAAAAGTATGACATCATAACACAGGCATATAAGTCATTGTAAAATAGCCATTCATTTAGCCAAAATGAATTTTTGTTTTATGAATGTACAATTATTGTTTTATGAATGTTTAACACTTCCCTAGCGCATAGTTGGTTTACCGTAAATATTATAAAACCACTAATTGTTTCTTAAACATTATGTCCCTTCCCTTAAGCTTACAGGAAAATAGTCTCAATTTTTTTTATCAGTCACAGAACACAATTATTTACCCACGTTTTTATCAGTGCCACTTCCATTATTGTGTTATTTATTGAAATATGTTTAACTTTGTCATTTTTCTCATCTTTTCAAGCAATATTTTTGAATATATATTATTCTCAATCATGTATTTGTGTTTAATAGGTTTATTTTTCTAAAAGCACACTAAAGTTTGTACTGACAGTACAATAAATATTATTCAATACTATTTGTTGGGGAGAAAGACTTTGTATAAACCTTTTGAGGGAAATATCACTGAGCTTTATTTATTCAGGGAAACAATTTATAATACTTCAATATACAATAGTTTCAGCATGATAACAAATAATCCACCATGCATATATGAATATCAATAGGCAAAATTTATGTAAAATTTCATAAATAAAAAGAACATAAATCCAAACTCATATATATGTATATATTAACTGTATATTTGTGGTATTATTAAAAGTTTAACGATGTTCATGTTTAAAAAATGCAAATATAGTTGTTCTTTATTAGAGATATTTCTTTATTTTAAAAGTCGTGTTTTGACAAGTCTTAAACTACTCACAAATGAAAACCATATATTCTATAGCTAGACAGAGAAGACTGTATTGTTTACCCTGAAGAAGGAGTGTGAGGTGACTGAAAAACTGGTTCTCGAGACATTTATTTTGTAAATAATATGAATATATTATTTCTATCTCTAGAAGTAGAACATTAGAAGATTGGCTTTAATTTTGAATGGGGAGTTTTTAGACTTCTGGAAAAACTTGAAAAGAGAAACAAACCAAACAAAAGAGATTATAAATTCATAAATGCTTTAACTCTTTAACTTCAGGTTTGCTTAAAAACATAAGAGGGAGTAAATTAGATCTTTCCAAATTTAGGATACAAAACAATGCACTTAAGTATTTCAGATAATCTCTTTCATGTTTCTCTCATATGTTTTTTAATTTTGTTTCAGTCGTGTCAACATATTTACTACTCCTAAGGAATGTGTGTGAGTCGGGGGTGGTGACAAAAGATATCATTAAGAAAATAAAAAGACAAGTCACAGACTGAAAGAAAATATTTCCAAAGAATATATCTGATAAAGAGCTTGTATCTAGAATATATATTAAAACTCAGTAATAATGAGTCATTTAAACCAATTAAAAAATCAGGAAAAGATTGCAATATAATTATTTATCCTTGAAATAGATTATATGCAGATGGCTCAAATACACACACACACACACACACACACACACACACACACACACACACACACACTCTCCCAGATATATAAATGGCTAATAAACACAAAAATAATAATTATATGATCTGACAAGTCCACTTCCAGTTGTTCACCCAAGAGAAATAAAAACATATGTCCATCAAACATCTTGTACACAAATATTCATGGCAGCCATGTTCAAAAAATGCCCCAAATGGAAGCAATGCAAATGTATGTCTGCTTTTAAACGAATGCACAATATGTTGTATACCTGTATAATGAAAAAACCATTAACAGTAAAAAGGACTGAATAATAGTTATAACTTATGATATGATATAGATAAACTTTCAAACCACTGTACTAAGTCAGAGTCTCTCAATATTGGTAGTATTGAATTTTAAGACTAAATACATCTTTGCTGCATGAGCACTGTCTTTGACTTTGTAAGATGTTTAGTCACATCCCTGATATTCATCTACCAAATGCCAATAGTACCCACTCCAGTTGTGACACCTAGAAAGGTCTGGAGACATTGCAAAATATTCCCAGAGTATAAAACTGCCTCTGTTTGAGAAACATTGCAAAAAGTAAAAGACCAAATATATTACTCCATTTATAAGAAATGCTCAGATAAAAATCTATAGGGACAGAATATAAATTAGTAGTTTCCTGGACTGAAGATAAAGTGGATGGTGGACTGCCAAACTAAAAAGTTATCTCATTGAGGTAAATAAAGTGTGTTAAAACTTGATTATGGTGATAGTAGAATGTCATTAAAAATCTACTGAAAGCTATTAAATTATACACTTAAAACAGGTACATTTTATGGTATGGAAATTATCCATCAATAAAGGTGTTAAAATTATAAAAATTAAACATATTATAAATAATATTAAAAATATCATATAAATGTCAACTAAGCCATAGCAAACACACACACACACACACACACACACACACACACACACACACAGATAATCATGAATTTCTGAAAAATAGTGCTAAAGAAAAAAATCCCACAATCACCAAAATAAAAGACACATCACTATAATTATTTTAGAGAAGTCAGCAAACTACAGTCCACAGAACCAAATTCAAGCCATGGCCTCTTTTGAACAATTCTCAAGCTATGAAAGGGCTTCATATTTAAAAAAAAATTAGAAACTATAACAATTTTTAAAGGAATATAAAACAGAGAATTTTGTGGCCTATAAAGTCTAAAATATTTACAATCTAGTCTTTTAAACAGAAAGTTTGTCACCTCTGCAATACAAGAAGAGGAGAGAATCATAAACTTCTCATATCCTTTGTGATCCAAGAGACATTGGAGTGATATATTCAAAGTGTTGAAACAATTTTTTAAATGTCAGAGAAATTTCTTCAGACAGAAGGTTAATGCCGATGAAAATTTTCATCTGTACAAAGAAGTAAAGCACAACATAAGTGGATAGTGTGCACATGCAATGCTTTAAATAAACAAAATTAATTAATTGACAGTTAACTGTTTCCAGAAAAAAATAATAACGTATCATAGTGTTTGTAACATCTGTGGAATTAGATGTTACAGCCAAAATTGCAACTATGATGAAAGAGGTGAAATGGAAATGTACTTTTAATAAATTATATGGAAAATGATAAATTACTTGAAGATAGACTGTGATAAGTTTAAATGTGAACTAAGGAGTAATCACTAGAAAAATAAAATGAAGAAGTATAACAGTAAACCAACTGAGGAAGTAAAATGTGATCATAAACATATCTCATAAATTGGAAATAAAGGAAGAAAAAAACCCGCCACAGAACAGATGAGACCACTTTGATTGTGTTGGTATCTTATTTAAATATTTAATATTTAAATGTTTTAGTATCATAGACACCAACACATCTTTATTAATAAGTACTTTAATAACAGATAGTCTAAATCTCATTTAAATGGCAGAGATACTCAGAAGGATTTTTTATTTTTTCAGAATAATTTTTTAAAACAAAGAGCAGCAAGCATTCTCTACTAGAAACTTACTTTAAATTTACGACACAGATATGTCAAAGTAAAAGAAACTATGCACCAGGCAAACACTAATATTAAGAAAACTCATCTGATTTTTTTAATTTCAGCAAAGTAGATTTCAGAAGATGGAATATTACCAGGAATAAAAAGCAACACTTATAATAATAAAGCAGTAAATGTGTCAAGAAGATATATGTGAAATAACTAAAACAGAGCTTCGAAATTTATAGAGAAAGCATACATTAAACTGAAACTAAAAATGACAAATCTATATAGTTGTTGATATCAACTATTTTATCAGTAAATGATAGAATACTTACACAGAACATCAGTAAGAATATATAAGATGCTATCAATTAACTTGATCTAACAGAATGCACCACATAACTACTGAGAAATATATGTTCAAATCAAATGTCCATGAAAAGTTTACCAAGGTATCTGATACAGGCTACTATGAATGAAACATATTTAAAACAATATAAAGATATTGGTACACCTTTTGAAACCATTTCATATATTTATATATTTTACTATATTGACAGAATAAAAGATTTTAAAAATACTTAATTGGTACTGAAGAATCATTTAAACATTCATTTCCTCAATCTAGCAAAGGACATATACAACAAACCTGTACTAACATCATACTTCATAATGAAAAAAAATATTTTTTCCCTAAGATCAGGAACTAACCAACAATGGTCACTTTACCACTTCTACCGAAGGTCCTAACCACTGAAATAAGGAAAGAAGAACAGATAATAATAATGATGATAAAACATATAGATAGAAAAATAAGAATATTGTCTTTATTCTCAGATACCATGATTGAATATATAGGAAATGCAAAACAATCTACAAATAATACTACTAAAAATATTATGTGAGTTTGTTGCACAAAAAAATCATTTTCTTAATGAACAATTGGAAATTGAAAGTTTAAAAGTATAATGCAAGTTACCATTGCACTCCTGAGAGAGACTAGAGAATACCTAAATTAATGAAAAAATATGCTGTGTTTAGAAATCAGATTAATCTATAATCCTAAAGTATCTATCTATTCTCACCAAGTTGATATATAGCTTTCAGAATTTCAAGTTAAAATCCCAGTCGACTTTAGCATGAGATTTTCATGATGATTTTATTAGTTATATTGATACGCAGAGAAATTAGGACAAGCAAAAGGATTTTGCTAAAGAGTAACTAAACTGGAATACTTAACTTGATTTCAAGACTGATTATAGAAAAATTTGAATAGGTCAATGAAATCAAAGAGAATCTAGAAATAGACCCTATATATGGCCAACTGGCTTTGAACACTGCCAAGGTATTTCAGTGTGGAAAAAAAAAAAAAACTTTTGTTTTTAGTTTGCTTTTTTAAAAAAGTTGCTAAGCAGTAGGACTTCATTTAGCAAACATGAATTTTGACCCTTATTTCTATCATATAGCAATATTAACTCAAAATATGACCTACAACCCAAATCTAAAGCTAAAATTATAAAAATGTCTTGAAGAAAACATAGGATAAAAAATTTGCACTTTAGGGTTAAATAAATATTTTTAGATGAGGCACAAAAAAAGCATGAACCATATAAGGAAAAAAATGATAAATTGAGTTTTATTGAATCAAAATCTAATGTTGATCAAAAATATTATTAAGAAAATACATTTTAAGCCACAACATGGGAGAAAACAATTGTGATACATTTATCTGAAAAACAAATTTATTTAGAATATATAAACACTAACAATTCCAAATGAAGCGGAACCACCTAAATTGGCAAAAAACAATTGAATATGTCACATAGAAGACATTAAAATGACCAATAATTACATTAAAGATGTTCAACATCATTAATTGCTCTAAAATGCAACTTAAAATCACAATGAAAGACCGCTACACATCCACTGAAATGATTGCAGTAAAAGATTATTGGCATAATTGTCACATTTATCCATTACTAGTGAGAAGATAAAATTAGATAAGAACTTTGAAGAACTAACCGTTTCTTACAGTATTTAAAGGTATACTTGACTCCTAAGATTTACTCTTAGCTATTTACCCAAGGGAAATTTAAAAACAAACAAGAGGCCAGGTGTGGTGGCTCACACCTATAATCACAGCACTTTGAGAGACCGAGGTGAAAGGATTGCCTGAGTCCATGGGTGGTTTGAAACCAGTCTGGGCAACTTGGTGAGACTGCCTCTCTACAATTAAAAAAAAAAAAAAAAAAATCTGGGTGTGGTGGCACATACCTTTAGTTCCAGCTACTTCAAAGGCTGAGGTGAAAAGATCACCAGCAGCTCCAGGCTGCAGTGGCCGTGAGCATGTCACTACACTCCAGTTAAGGTGACAGAGTGAGATTCCAATTCAAAAAAAAAAAACAACAACCCCAAAACAAACAAGTAAACTATGTTCAGGCAAAGACTATTTATAAACAAATATTTATAGCAACTTTTTTCATAATAATAAAAAACCGCCAAAAGTTAAATGGATCACACACACACACACACACACACACACACACAGCTGAATGTTACTCAACAATTACAAAATGAACTAACAAAACTCATAAAATTTATGAATCTCAAAAACAATAATGTTGAGAGAAACTATGCCCCAAAACTTATGCAGAGTCAAATTAGTCATCATTAAATGTAAGCATGTAAACAATTAAAGAGGTATTTTACAAAATAAAAAAAGTGAATGAACTAAAAAGATATTTGCACAACACACACACACAAGTCAACGATTCTGTCTATATTGATTATACGCAAAAGTGTGGAGCAGTGGATACACTTTTATACTTCTGGTAGATGTATACACGATTCTCCCTTAGGAAGTAATAACTTGTAAGGTGGACACATTATAAAACATGGCACGTTCATTTTTCTCTCTCTTCCTCTCTCCCTTTCCCTTTCCCTCCGTGTGTGTGTGTGTGTGTGTGTGTGTGTGTGTGTGTGTGTGTGTGTATGTTCACTAGAGAAATTCTAACTGGTTTTCCAGGAGACCTGCAGAGGACCTGTATAGCGTGTCTTTTTCATAATAGCAAGCAAGCATCAACCTCCTGAACACAAATCAAATCTTATTCAGGAGAATGGGATAAGTAAATATGGGGAGATTTAAATAGTGCCATATCATAAAACAGGGCATATAAGCTACAATTACATGCAGCAGCAGAGATGAATACTAGGGGGAGGAACAATATATCACATAAGAAGGCATGCATGAGGAAATAGCTCCATAGCATAAGACAACTAGAGTCTGAAACAAAACTGAGACTAGCTGATCCACTAGTGGTGGAAGAAACATGGATTAGGATTATACGTATTCCTAAACTGAGTGGTGTGGTGGTGTGTTTGTGGCTTTTCATTTTATAATTATTACACATTATTTTGAATGCCTTGAGTACTACATAAAAAAGACAAAATTCCTTCCCACAGAGAGCTTACAATTAACAGAAAGCACAGAGATATCCACAATGATTATGCTGTATTATACAAATGCTATAATAAAGACATTCAAAAACAAAATAGCTGTATTGTTTAGTAAAGCATGTACATTCAAAATTCAAAAACCAAAAAAAATTGTAATTTACTTTCACAAAGCATAATTATATAGTACAGCAGTCGTGGACGAATTTATATGCTTTATCTTAATTAATTCTGGGGGTCAGCTTAAACATGGTTGGAATTCATCCTTCTCATTTGTTCTTTCTTTGGCTAACACTTTCCAAAGCTAGAAACAATGGTTGCATGAAATATAACTAGATGTTCAATAACTGATTAGTGCAGAAATACTTGTCAAATATTTACTTTGAATTACTTAGGATGAGGCTGTACTCCTCTACGAGGTATGAAATTCAATCAAGATTCTGTTTGTGATACTATATATACACATTGTTCTCAGGTGCTTTTCTTTATTAAATCCTCTTAAAACACAGATTTTTATCATGGTCTGGAGATTGTCGTGGTTAATTATAGAATTCAAGACAAAATGGATTACCCTAGTGGTTATTTTTATTTATTTATTTATATTTTAAAATAAATTTTATTTTTAGAGCAATTTGGGGTCCACAGAAATATTGAGAAGGTACAGTGATTTCCCCATATATCCCCTGCCCTCATGCTTGCATAGCTTCACCTCTTATTATTCCCTACCAGAATGGTATATTCGTTAGAATTGATGAATCTACATTGACACATCTTTATGGCCCCAAAGACCCCCATTTACATTAGTGGTTACTCTTAGATGTACATTTTATAGGTTTGGGCCATTGTATAGTGACATCATAGTAGCATACAGAGCAGTTTTACTGTCCTACAAATATTCTGTGTGCCACCTATTCATCCCTATTCTTCCTTTCAAACCTTGGGAAATGCTGATTTTTTCTTTTTTTACTGTCTTCCTGGTTTTGACTTTCCCAGAATTTCAGACACTTAGAATAATAAAGTGTAAAGCCTTTTCAGACTGGCTCCTTTCACATAGCAATCTGCATTTACGTTTCCTCTACATCTTCTCGTGGCCTGATAGCTCGTTTCTTTTCAGTACTGAATAATATTCCATTGTCTGGCTGTGCCACCATTTCTTTATCCATTCATCTATTATCAGGTATCTTCAATTGTTTCCAAGTTCTAATTATTATAAATACAGCTGCTATAAACATCCATGTGATTTTTGTGTAGACATACATTTTCAAGTACTTTGGGTAAATATCAAGGAGCATGATTGCTGGTTTGTGCCGTAAACATTTGTTTAGTTTTGTAAGAAAACTGCCCAACTGTCCTTTAAAGTGGCCATGCCATTTTGTATTACTACCAGCAATGAATAAGAGTTCCTTTTACTCTACAATCTCACCAGGGTTTGATGTTCCAGGGTTCTGGAATTTAGTCATTCAGTATGTGTGTAGTGATGTCTCATTGTCGTTTTCATTTGTGTTTCACAGATTAAATATAACGTAGAGTTGGGCTTCCCAATGCCCTCTGCTGGTCTGCGGCAAGTTAGGAATTAGGCCACACAGGTAAGCGGCAGGTGAACCAGCTAAGCCTCATCTGTATTTATAGCCACTCCCCTCACTGGCACCTGAGTTCCTTCTTATTCTCAGAGTAGTGCAAACACGATTGTGAACTGAGTATGTGATCTGGATTGCAGCTCCTTATGAGAATCTAACTCCTGGTTATCTCAGGTGGAGCTGAGGTGATGATGCAACCACTGGGGAACCGCTGCAAATACAGATTAACATTAGCAGTGAGATTTGATTGTACATTTACACTCCCATCCCCCAGACTCCGTCCATGGAAAAACTGCCTTCCACGAAACTGGTCCTGACGCTAAAAATGTTGGGGACTGCTGATGTAGAGAATCTTTTTATGTACTTACTTTCATCTGCATATCTTCTTTTTATTTTTTCTTTTTTAAAGCAGGATTTATTAAGAGGACCACAAAGCTCCCACAGTGGGAGGGGAACCGAAGGGGTTGCCCATCTTCATGTTTTCTTTGGTGAGGTGCTTGTCAAGGTTTTTGACTCATTTTAATTTATTTTTTACCATGTTATTTTTAATTTTTTTAAAAAAATTCTTATAGATTTATAGGGTACAAGTACAATTTAGTTACATGGATATTGCGTGATGGTGAAATTTGGGCTTTTAGTGTACCTATCACCTAAGTAGTGTACATTGTTCCTAGTAGGTGGTGTTTCATCCCTCACCTTCCTCCTACCCATCTACCTTTTGGAGTCTCCAATGTCTATTTTTCAACTTTGCATGTCCATGTGTATTCATTGTCTAGCTCCTACTTATGAGTGAGAACATGTGTATTTCCTATTTTGTTTCTGAGTTATTTCACTTAGGATAATTGCCTTCAGATCCATCCATGTTGCTGCAAAAGACATGATTTCATTTGTTTATGACTGAGTAGTATTCTATGGAATGAATATATAGATTATATATATATATAATATTTTTTGATCCAATCATCCATTGACTGACACTTAGGTTGATTCCATTTTAAAAATCAGGTTCTTTATTTTCTTATTGTTGACTTACGTTCTTTGTATATTTTAGGTAGCAGTACTTTATCTGATGTCTTTTGTAAACATTTCTCTGTGGTTTTTCTTCCATTATCTTGACAGTATCCTCTGGAGAGTAGACCTTTTTTAAAGATTTAATAAAATCCAGCTTGTTTGTTTTTTCTTTCATGGATTGTGCCTTTGGTGTCATATCTAAAAAGTCACCACCAAAGCCAAGGGCATCTAGATTTTCTTCTGTGTTATCTTCTAGGTGTTTTATGGTTTTGCATTTTACATTTAAGTCTATAATTCATCTTGTGTTTCCTTTTTTTGAAGGACAGAAGGTCTAGCTTAGATTTCACTTTTTCTTTTTGCATGTGATTACTAGTTGTTCCAGCATCTTTTGTTGAGAGTAATTTTTTTTTTACTGTATTCATCAAGATATCTTGAAGAAAGTAGAGCAGACCTTGTAATATTGTTACTTACAAACACGTATTTTCTTTTATAAACATTAGACTGGGAAGATGTCTTGGAAGAACTGCCTAATTTTCAGGCAACACCTATTTTTAGAAAGCCTGGTAGAATCTCCTTGGGGGTTTATGTAAAACAAAGTTTAGAACCAGCATTTTACTGGAGACTAAAGAAGGAAGAAAACACTTGAAACCTTTCTCTTGTTATTTGGTCTTATTACATCAGAATAGGTCCTTGATAAATTATATTTTTATATATATTCAAATGCTCTATGTAGGCTTGTCTGGTATTCATTGGGTTTATATTCTATAGAATTTCATAAAGATGGACCATTGAATATTGAGCTATATTTTTCATGAATGGGGCAAGTATTTTATTTACCATATTTTGTGGATACTGAAATAATAATTTTTAAAATACATTTTTATAGTTTTTGATATTTAGGTGCATCCTGTGATAGAAAAATGTCCAACAGAATTATGTTTTTTTTTCCTTAATGGTACATAAAATAATGATTACTCTGAAAATCAATGGTGCTTTAGATTAGATGAAATAAGATAACTAATTGTTAAGGTATTAACAAGAAGGATTGTTACCTTTTCATTGTCAATTTCTGCTTTATAAAAATCATGAAACTAAACTACATGATGCTGAGGTAGCTAACAGATACATATCTATAATGTAACATTGTGATATTGGTTATGTGAACTAGTGAGTAATGAAAAACACAAATTGCTAGACTGTAATTAGGAATGATCCTTATTAAGTCATTTGCATTACTGTTTTGCAAAGCAATTCAAGTTTTTTGCTCAGCAATTATCATACTAAGTAAAGTTGATAGATCGGTCTAGGATTTAGAGTGTATGAATGAGGGATAATGCAAACATACTAATAAAGGTCATTAAAACAATTGAAAAATTATGAGAAAAGGTTTTGGTTTGCTGCAAGCAGAAAGGGAAGTGTACCACTAGCAGAAACGGGCAGAGGAGAAACCCTCCGGGGAAAAAAAATACCTCTATCTTAAAGTCAAGAAAGTCTTCACAAAGAGAAGATTTTATCAGCTTATAGGGTAGAGCCTCATCAATAAGTAGGTTTTAGATTTAATAAAGTTTTTTTAATGTAACAGGTGAAAATTAAAACTCAAGGGCCTGTAATTCAGATAAGCCACAATTCTCCATTCTAATTGTACCCCCTCCTCTATGTCATCTGTTTTTTTTTAAGCACTTCCTAATATCAAGATATATGCCAAAAAAAGGAAACTTTGTATCAGATTTAAATTAAGATTTTCTATAATACTTTTGGAGTTGTGCTAAATAAAGTTGTTTCATATTTAATATTTGTCTCCTAAGTTGTTTAAATAATGACTCTGACTTTTAAACTCATTAAATATTTTTGAAAATGCAAACATCAGATTCTGTAAATATGTAACTATATTTAAGAACTATTTTTGAAATATGCTTCCATTTTTCTACAGTTAGCAGATTTCAGTTAAGTGACAATAAATGTGATGAGCATTGAAATAAACAAAGAAAGCAATGCATTTGGAAAGGACTGAAAATTCCAATTTATCTCTAACATATTGAGAATTATGCACATAAACATAAGCCCATTGGAAAAATTATGAGAATAGAGATACAAATTTTTAGAATTTTGCTTAGCTAAAATTAAATGATTTCTTTTCCTAGTAATTTAAATGGTCATAAATGCTTATCAACTTGACCATGAAAATTCTGGTCACTGGACCAAGTGTAGTAGAAATAAAATTGTGTAGGAGAGAATTTATTTAAATGAAACCACTTTTTTTATTATTCAATGTTTACTATCCTCATAGGGGCATCTTGAACTGGATCTTATGTTGCTGAAATAGCTGCTACTCAAAGTCAGAAAACAATGATGGACTACAGTAAATAAGATGAATTTTCCTGGACTTCATTGTCAAATTATTGGATAGGACAGGGGACTTGATTGGGGAGAGGGCAAAAGACTTAAAGAAGAGTTTATACCAAAAAGGATTTATTGTATAAGACCAGAAATCCCATCAAATGACTATATTCTTTGACAGGGTCCAGATGACATTGCCTTCACTAAAACAGTAATAAATATATATTAGTGAGAGGAGGAGGAACCGACATCACTCACAGCTCCATGTTCACTGTCCTTTGTAGTTCAAGGTTGCTGATGAAGGCTGCTATAGAATTAGCTCCCAAGTGTCAACACAGATAATGATATTTTGAAATATGAAAGGTCTCACAGTGTCATATGATCATCAGAGTTCAGATGACGTAATTACTATAATGGGCAAGAATAGAATGGGATCTAGTAGACTCTGGCTCACATCTGTGGTAAAGGTTGATAAACCATAGTGTTTCTAAGGAATAACAGTGTGATGGCTTATTTTATGTATTAATTTGAAGGGTGTTTTTATATGAGATTAACATTGTATTTATTTTTATTTTAGATTCAAAAGGTACAAGCTCACATTCGTTCCATGGACATATCACATAGTGGTGGGGATTAGGCTTCGGGTGACACATTTTACTGTGCCTCATGGGAACTGCCTCCCTCCCTCTCTAGCACCCAGCTGGGTGACATACCCACTTTGGAGAAATTTCTCTAATAGCACCAGTGGCCATACCAGCCCTAGTTCAACACTGCAAACATGGTTTGATCTCAGGAGGCTACTATCACTTCCTTGCTCCTTCCATGGAGCAAGATGGGTACTACGATGTGGAGCACCTCTGTGACTCCTGGTGAATCAGGATCCCCAGCACTCAGGTTAAGTGAGGCTATTTGACCATTGCCAGACGATGATTCAATACTGAGCAAGGGAGACTTCAACCAGCCACAGGCAGCAAAGCAGTGGTAGCTGTGCCCACATGCAAACTGAGGGAGAAAGGCTAGGTCTCCTTCCGCAAGGTAGTAGTCTGCGTTCTACCTCTGTGCAAGGGGAGAGGAATTGCTTAGATGGGAAGAGGCTGCTTTACACCCACCTGAGCACCTGTGACAGAGTTGAATCATGGGGTCCCCTCGAGCCACTGCCAACCCTGCTGATATGACAGGCAGGCTGGAGAAGAAGGCATCAAAGCTTCCAGCTAGTTAAGGTCCCTGATGTTTATGCCAGAGGGAGGGGAAAGCACATTATCTAGAGGAAAACAACTTGTCCTTCCCCCACCAGACTGCACTAGGGAAGCAGTGCCAGCAGTTTCCCCTCAGGTGGCCACCCTCACTGCCATCTCTGCCCCTTCTATGGGAAAACCAGAGGAGGAGGGTCAAGTAAGAAAATAACACAAACTGTTATCCAAATAATAGCAATTTTAACACATTGAAAAATAACAAAAAAATAAAAAAGAGAAGAAACTGCCCTCAGAAATGAGAAAGAGCCAGTAAGAAAACATCGGCAATCCCCAAAGGCAAAACAGTTTGACAACCACTAAGGAGCCTCTGAGATCCCAAGTAATGGAACCTATTTAGAATGACCTGACCCTGATGACAGACATAGAATTTAGATGAAAGATGGCAAATATACTACGTTCAAGAGAAAGTGGACACCCAAATCCATCAGACCACTAAAACATTACAGAAAGTGAAACAAATTGAACTTCTAGAAATGAAAAGTTCTCTCCTGGAATTTCAAAAAATAGTAGCAACACAACATCAGAAACAACCAGGCAGAGGAAAGAATCTCAGAGTTTGAAGACTAAAGTATTGGATTAACTCAGTTTGATGAAAATAAGGAGAAAAAAATAAGGAAAATGACCAAAGCCTACAAGAGGTTGGAATTATGTAAAGAGACCAAATCTATGACTGACAGGCGTTCCTGAGAGAGAATGAGAAACTGGGAACACCCTAAACTAGCCATTCAAGATGATATCTAAAAAAATAATTTTTCCTTTTCTCACTAGAGAGGTAACTGTACAAACACAAGAAATTCAGAGAACTCCGGTGAAATATTATATGAGAAGATCTTCAAGGCACATAATAATCCTATTGGTAAAGTGAGCATAAAAGAAAAAAATCCTAAAAGCAGATAAAGAGAAGGAACAGAGCACTTACCAAGGGAGATTCATCAGATTGCAGCAAACCTCTATATAGAAACCTTGCAAGCCAGAAGGGACCAAGGCTCACTTTTCACAGTCTTAAAGAAAAACAATTCCAGCCAAGAATTTCTTGCCCTGCCAAACTAAGCTTTATTAATGAAGGAGAATTAAAATTTCTCCCAGACATTTCACATCAGGAGATTCTTAGGGAAGTTCTAAACATAGAAACAAAAGAATGATACCATCCAGTACAAACGCATAGACAAGCAAAGAGAGTACAATCCATACAAATCAACCACAAAGCATAGAACACAAAACAGTTTCTAAACACCAATATGATAGAAAGAAACTCTACATATCAATAATTAACTTAAACATTAACAAATTAAACATACTACTCAAAAGGCACAGAGTGGCAAATTGGATTAAAAAAGAGAATCCATCCTTCTACTGCATTCAGGAAACCCATCGCACTGCAAATGATATACACAGGCTCAAGGTAATGAACCGAAGAAAGATCTTCCATGCAAATGGATAAGAAAAAGGGCAGGAGTAGCTATTCTTATATCAGATAAAACAGATGCTAAACAAATAAAAGTTAAAAAGACAATAAAGAGCACTACATAATGATAAAGAGCTTAATTCATCAACAAGAAATATTCATCTAAAATATGTATGCACCCAATATAGAAGCACCCAGATTTATAATACAATTGCTAATTAATCTTAGAGAAGACATAGCCCATACAATAATACCGGGAGACTTCAACACCCTGTTAACACCTTTAGACAGATCATTGAACAGAGAGCAAATAAATTTGGAATCTAAATTAAACAGTAGACCAACTAAATCTAATAGACATCTACAGAACACTTCACAACAACCACAGAATATACATTCTTCTAATCAGTACACAGAATATACTCTAAGATTGGCCACATACTTGACCACATATCAAGCATGAACAAATTTCAAAAAGTCGAAATTATAGCAAGCATCACCTCAAACCACAGTGGAATAAAAAATAAATATCATCATCAACAAGCGCCATCAAAAAACACAAATATGTAAAAACCCGTGAATGACTCTTGAGCTAAAAGGGAAATCAAGATAGAAATAAAAAGATACTGAGAAACAAATAAAAACAAAGACATGACAAATAAAAACCTCAGGGATACTATAAAAACAGTACTGAGAGGGAAGGTTATAACATTACATGCACAACAAGAAAATATAGAGCTCTCAGGTAAACAGCCTATGAATACACTAAGGGAACTGGAAATCCAGGAACAATTCAATCCTAAAACTAGCAGAAGTATAGAAAAAAATAAAAGTAAATTTAAAGATAAACAAAATAAAGACCAAAAAAAGAAAAAAAAAATACAAAGCATCAAGTCAAAAAATTGATTCATTGAAAGGATAATTAAAGTTGTCAGATCTTTGCCCAAATTAATGAGAGAGAGAGAGAGAGAGAGAGAGAGAAACTTTGACTAAGCACAATCTGAAACAAAAAGACAATGTTACAACCAAGAACTACTAAATATTATCATAAATTATTATGAACATCTGTATGTGTGTTAGCTAGAAGATCTAGAATAAATGGATAAATTCTTGAAAATACACAGACTAAAGATTGAAACAGGAAGAAATTGAAACCCTAAACAGACCAACAACAAACTAAGAAATTGATTCAGTAATAAGAAACCTTCCTGCCAAAAAAAAAAAAAAGCCGTGGGTCTGGTGGTTTCTCAATCAAATTCTACCAGGTTGACATGGAAGAGCTGATATCAAACCTTCTGAAAGTATTCCAAGCAATTGAGAAGAAAGGAATCATCCTTCTCATTCTACAAAGCCAATATTGTCCTGATACTCAAAAATGGCTAAGACCCAAAAAAGAAAACAAGCTACAGGCCAATTTCCCTGATGAACATAGATGCAAAAATCCTCAACAAGATACTAGTAAATCGCATCCAATAGTACATTACGAGGATCATTTATTTTGACCAGGTGGGCAAAGGACTGTTCAACATACACAAATCAATAAGTGTAATCTACCACATAGCAGATGTAAAATCAAGAACCACGTGATTATCTCAATAGATGCAGAAAATGCATTTGATAAAATATATATCTTCTTGACTAAAAACCCTCAGACATCTAGACATTGAAGAAACACTCCTCAAAATAATAACAGCCATTTGTGACAAGCCGGCAGCCAACATCATACTTAATAGACAGAAGCTGGAAGCACCCCCCCCAGGAACTGGAATAAGACAAGAATGTCCACTCTCATCACTCCTATTTAACATAATACTGTGAGTCCTAGCCAGAGAAATCAAGCAGGAGAAAAAAATTAGAGGTATCAAAATGAGAAAAGAGGAGAAAAATTATTTTTTTTGTAGATGATATAATTCTATACCTAGAAATCCCTAAAGACTGCCAAAAACATACTAGCACTGATAAATGACTTTGATAAATTCTTAGGCTACAAAACTGGCACACAAAAATCAGTTGCATTTCTGTACAAACAGGCTGAAAATCAAATAAAAATACAATCCCATCCACAATAGCCATGAAAGAAATAAAATACCTTGGTATTCATTTACTAAAAAGTGAAAACTCTTTACAAGGAGAACTACAAAACACTGCTTTAAAAATCTAAGATGTCACAAATAAATGGAAGAACATCTCTTGCTCAATGATCAAAAGGAGCAATATAGCTAAGATGTCCATACTACCCAAAGTAATCTACGGATTCAATGTGATCTCTGTCAAACTATCAGCAACATTTTTCATAGACCTAGAAAGACAATTCTTAAATTTATACAGGAGCAAAAAAGAGCCTGAATAGTTAAAGCAATCTTCAGTACAAAGAACAAAACTGGTGGTAACACACTCCCAGACTTCAAACTTTGCTGCAAGACCACAGTAACTCAAACAGCATGGTATTGGTACAAAAATAGACACATAGACCAATGGAACAAGATAGAGAACCCAGAAATAAAACCACAGACCTACAATCAACTCATCTTTGACAAAGCTGATAAAAACAAACATTGGGGAAATGAAACCTTATTTAGCAAATGGTGCTGGGAAAATTAGCTAGCCACATGGAGAAGAATGAAACTGGACCCATTCCTATCACCATATACAAAAATTAAAATGATCAAAATGGATCAAAGAATTAAATGTGAAACCTCAAACTTTAAAAGTCTTAGAAGAAAACCTAGAGGAACATTCTCCTAGATTTCAGCCTAGGCAACAAATTCATGGCCGAGTCCTCAAAAACCAATGCAGCAAAAACTAAAATTGACAGATGAGACCTTATTAAGCTAAAAATCTTCTGCCCAGCAAAACAAACCATATGGAGGCAACCCAAAAAATTAGAAATAATATTTGCAAACTAAGCATCTGAAAAAGATTTGACATTCATAATCTAAATGGAACTCAAATTGACAGGAAAAAAAAATAACAGCTCCATTAAAAAGCAAAGTTCATGAACAGACACTTCTAAATGGAAGACATTCAAATAGCCAACAAACATGAAAAAATTCTCAGCATCATTAATCAACAGAGAAATTCAAGTTAAAACTTCAATGAGATACTATCTCATACTAGTCAGGATGGCTATTATTAAAAAGTCGCCGGGCTCAGTGGCTCAGCCTGTCATCCCACGCCTTTGGGAGGCTGAGGTTGAGTGGATTGCCTGACCCCGGGGTTTGAGACCCGCCTGGGCAGCGAGACCTCATCTGTACAATAAATCAAAAAATCAGCTGGGCGTGTTAGCGCATGCCTGTAATTCTGGCTACTCGGAAGGCTGAGGCAGAAGGATTGCCGGAGCCCAGCAGGTCGAGGCTGTGGTGACCGGGAGCGGCCACTGCAGTCCTGTCTGGGCAACAGAGTGAGACTCAAACTCAAAAAACAAAAAACAAAAGAAAACAAACAAAAAGTCAAAAAGCAACAGGTGTTGACAAGGTTGTGGAGAAAAGGGAATGCTAGTACTTCACTGATGGGAAGGTAAGCTAGTTAAACTTCTGTGGAGCGCAGTTTGGAGATTTCTCAATTAACTAAAAATAGAGCTAGTATTTGACTCAGGAATCCCACTTCTGGTAATATATCCAAAGAAAAACAAATTATTCTACCAAAAAAGACATCTTCACTCATATGTTTATTGAAGCACTCTTCACAATAGCAAAAACATGGACCAGCCCAGTTGGCCACTGAAGGTAGACTGGATAAAGAAAATGTGGTAAGTAAACACCATGGAATATTACAAAGCCACAAAGGACAACAAAATTATGACATTAGTCGCAACACGGATGCAGTTAGAAGCCACCATTCTAAGCGAATTATTACAGAAACAATAACTGAATACTACATGTTCTCACTCATAATTGGGCACTAAGCATTGCACATGCATAGGCACAAGGATGGGAAGAACAGACATTGGTCAATACCAAAGGAGGGATGCAGGAAGAGGGGATAAAAGATACAAAACCACCCACTGGGTACCATGCTCACTACTGGGTGGGGAGGGCTCGACATAAACCCAAACTTCGCCTTCGAGTGATCTACTTATGTAACAAATCCTCACGTGTACTTCATGATTTGAAAACAAAAACAAAATAAGTGAGAATATGTGGTGTTTGGTTTTCTGTTTCTGAGATATTTCAGTTAGAATGATGTGTTCCAGCTCCATTCATGTTGCTGTAAGACATGATTTTGTTTTTTATATGGCTGCATAGTACTCCATATACCGTATTTTATTTATACACTCAATCGTTGATGGGCACTTACTTGCCTCCATGATTTTGTTATTGTAATTAGTGCTACAGTGAACATATAAGTACAGATATATTTTTTCTATACTGATTTCTTTTCACTTGGATAGATACCTAGTACTGGAATTGCTGGGTTGAATGGTAGCCCTATTTTTAGTTCTTTCCGAAAATCTCCATACTGTTTTCCATAGAGATTCAACTAGTTTATAACTCCTACTAACAATTTACGAATGTTCTCTTTTCTCCACATCTGCATCAACATCTGTTGTTCTTGGACTTTTAAAATAATATCCATTCTGACTGGTAGTAAGTTGATGTCATTATGGTTTTAATTTGAATGTGTCTGATTATTAGTGATGCTGTGCATCTTTTCATGTTTTGATACCTTCTTTTGAGAGGTGTATTGGCCCACTCATTAATTATTTTTTTAATGTTGTTTGAGTTTCTTGTCGATTCTAGATATTAGTTCTTTGAGGAACAATTTGCAAATATCTTCTCCCATTCTATAGATTTTCTATTCACTTTGTTAGCTATTTCTTTGACTGTGCAGAAGCTTGATGAACTTTAAGTAAACATACTGCCAGTAATGTGGGTGGGTCTGAAAAATCAGTTGAAGGCTTGACTAGAACAAAAAGATCAGCTTCCAGCTAGAGTCATTTCTCCACCAAATTGCCTCCAGCCTTTATTTATAGCTTCAGCTTTTCCTGTCTCCAGATTATCAGCCCATTGCAAATTTGGGGCTCCCAACTTTTATGATTATGTGAGCCAGTTCCTATAATAAATCTCCTTCCTTCTATACATATATCGTATCGATCCTATGTCCCTGTAGAACCCTGGTTAAAACAGATAAACCATCAGTAGGAGGATCGCTTGACATTTGGAACAAAAAGATCAGAAGTTAATGAGCAAAAAACTCAATGGAAAATCGCATATTATCCAGATTCTATACCCAAGCCAATCAGACTCAGATCCCATCAACTGAAGAATTCCTTGAGAAAGAACTTGCGACACCATGACAAATGGTTATGGCAGTAATTTTCTCCAGTCCATTTCCAAAGAAAGCTTTGGGCATTTACCTAAATAATTGGTTACTGGAGAATGAATAGTAGTCAGATAGTTATGGGCTGAGCTGGAAGTGTTGATAGAAGATCCAATATGCTATCATGGCTATTGTTAGAGTAGAAACATACAGAAGATAGTCGATGGCTAGGGTCCCAACCCAAGCCGATCTGTCAGTAATTCAACAGGCCCAAATGACCTAACTTCTGGTCATTTCTTCAGTCCTGATAGCATTACCGGAATGAATAACCTTAGCAACTGAAAAAGTTTGATCTCTTATTGCATAATCTGTGGAATCATAAAAGTCAAAAAATTAAGAATGTTCACATTGAAGTCTCTGAAACGACTCCCTCGTCACCAGCCAAGATAGTAAATAAGTGGCAATACCATATTGTAGGTGTATTAGCAGAGATTTGTGTCACGCTTTTCAAAGATTGAAAGCACGCAGAGGCTGCGATCCGTTGCATTTACCCACGGCTCCTGATGAATGGTAGATGATGGTAGACTACAGCAAACTTAAGTAAAAGCTGCAATTGTGGCTCTTGAACTAGATGTAGTTCTTTACTATAATAGATCAATCGGGTCTCCTGCACTTAGTATGGCCATGGCGCTGATGAGCATTTATTTTCAATACCAAAACCAAAAAGCATTACCTGATATCCATATCAGGTTATACCTGAAGATATTTGACCTTTTGGCCACTTATGAGAATATCACTATAGTGATAGCTTGTTAATTTAAAAAAAATGGAGAGCAAAAAGTACATTTAATCCAGATGCTCTAGGATGACAATATTACTTCAGAGGGCAAAATATAGGTTCTACAAAGAGTCAAAGGCCAGACATAAGCTGAAAATTTTAAGGGATCAATGGTTTAGAATAGTTTAGAACATTCCAAGCTATGATCTCTAAAGTAATTAAGAGAAAGGCATTTGATCAACTTCTTCAGCCTTTGAAGATGACACATATGTTGTAATAGTTTCAAACTCATTTAACAAGTCAAAAGCCTGTCAATGTTTATGTGAGGCTCTGAGAAGAAAAGGACTTTATGGCAAGTTCAGATTGAGGTATAAGTAACCTCCCCCACTTGTGCCATATGACCCAGCAGATCCCATAGTACTAGAGGCGTGCATAATAGATAAGGACCCAATAGAGTTCTCTCCCAAATCCTAGCAGGAAAAGCAGTGCTTAACTGTAACATTTTGAAGCAAGGACATACTACTTGCACCAATAACTATTAAGCATTCAAAAGGTAGCTCTTGTTAGAGAATTTAAGCATGGGTCATCAATTAGCTACGCTCCTAGAGTTACCCCTTCAGAGCTGTGACCCCTCAGGCCCACAATGACATAAAGTTAGGTGGGCACTGTAGAAGCCTACTGTGTGATGGAAAATATACATTCTGGAAATGGCCCAAACAGATCTGGAATGCAGAATAAGTTAGCCCAATAAAGTATATATTCCTGTCCTGACTATATCTATTATATCAATGTTTATTATCAACTGACACTTGTGTCCTCATAGAATGTTTCCTATGACAAGCTGAAGATAAAGATGAAACATTAACAGGTGGGTCAGTTCAATGTGATGACGGGAGTCAAAAATAGACAAGTGCCACTTTAAGTCACTCTAGAGTGGTCCTGAAACACAGTGGTAAAGAGGGGATCCTCCCATTGGGCAGAACTTGTTAAATTAATGTCAAAGATGTGGTCTGAGGTAAAAATATACACAAACTACTGTGTCGTGGCAAATAGCGTGATTGATTAATCAGGTTCCTGACGACAGTAAAAAAGAGTGATCAAAGACAAAACAATCTGGAAGGAAAGCATGTGGCTGAATTTAGGGAAATGTGCAAAAAATATGTGGATATCCTTGGTTGACATCAATGCCTATCAGAGCACCCATTTCGGCAGAGGCAGTTAATGGCCTGGTAAATAGAATGCCTGGTTCAGTGGGGGTCATCCAACTCCTGACCTTCACCACTCTAGAGTTTTGAATGGTTAGAGCTACAGCAGCAGAAGTAAAGGCTGTCTGTAGGTCTGACAGTAATGATTTGCTGTCTGATCCAAGATTCATTTTAAGTCTTACAGGTGTCTGATTTACTGCTATGCAATCTTGTACAACCTTGCTGTATACCAGGGTTCCCAGTTTATATAAAAGATTGGGAATAATGGGCAAATGCATGGGGTTCATTGGTTCTGCCATATACCGTATCTCTCAATAGTTGCCAGCTTAATTTAACATTAAATAGCTTCTTAAAGGTGGATCTAAAGCTTCCCGGTGGGAATGACCCTGCAAGAATGGCCACTATCCTTCAAAATGAGGAATATATTTTGAGTCATTATATGGTGCTGTTTACCTAAAAAGTGGGATCACAGGTCTGTGAACTAAGGAGCGGAAATAGTCCCTTTCATCCCCGCATCTTAATGATCCCATGTGGGTCTTTGTACTTTCCTGGTCCTATAGCATTAGATTTTGTTATAATGGAGACATCTTAATTCCCAATTGTCAGGGATAGGATTACTTCTAGTATGGGACATAGTAATATTTCCACAAAGCCTAGAGCTACGAATGTTGACTAAGATCCTTCTGCAAATAAACCATCATTTTAAGAAGAGAGTGACTATTTTGACAGGAGAAGTTGATCCTCAATTTCATGCTGCTTCGTGATAGGGGCAGAATAAAATATGTCTGGAATTCAGATAAATCACAGGGAGTAAGGGAAGACTTCTTGATGGTTCCATGCCTAATGGTATCTGTAAATGGAAATTTTCAACAGCACCTGTGGTCTACTAGCAGTTCCATAAACAGGTCCTCTCAGCTACCTATATATTCACATTATCCTTCAGGGCAAGCAGACCAAAGGTGAGGAGAATCTAGGATGGATGGTAGAAAAAAGGAGACGGTCAATATCAATTGCCTAGCAAAGGAAAATAAAACGTGTTCTTCCATCTCTTCTTTGGCGTTACAAGTTTATTTATTCCTTTAAGAAATTTCGAGCTGCCGGACTCAGTGGCTCAGCCTGTAATCCTGGGCCTTTGGGAGGCTGAGGTGAGTGGATTGCCTGAGCCCACAGGTTCGAGACCCGCCTGGGCAGCGAGACCTCATCTCTACAATAAATCTAAAAATCAGCCGGGCGTGGTAGCTCATGCCTGTAATTCCGGCTACTCGGAAGGCTGAGGCGGAAGGATCGCCGGAGCCCAGCAGGTCGAGGCTGCGGTGGCCGGGAGCGGCCACTGCACTCCAGTCTGGGCGACTGAGTGAGACTCCGACTCAAAAAAAAAAAAGAAATTTCGTATGGAAGCATCTAAAGGAGTTGATTACAAGACAATGAACTTAGCATGAGGCACAAGTGGCTGTGACTGTACTGTAGTAAATATTTTTGGTGCCCACGCGTGTTGCTTTACCCTAACAATCTATTTGCACACAAACACAACTTTCTACAGTCAGCACTTTTCTTTCCCTAATGACTAAATTTGCCTTCAAAAGTTGACATTATCTGCTTCTGCAGCATGTCGGAAGAACCAGTGTGCTCCCTCCTTAAGCGCTTTCTTCACCAAATGCTGGACAGAGGTTTGTATGTAAGTAACTTAGCTCCCTTGTTCCTTGTCTAGTATAAGCAAGATGACAATCCTTCACCAGCTGGCTGAGTTTTCTTTGGGATTTATGTGTTTGTCTTCCATGCTAGTAACTGGCTCATAATGCACCCTTTCCTGACTACTCTCCTTCCATTCCCTGTTGAATGTCTAAATCCTACTACAGGTGACTTGTATTTGAATCTTTGTATCAGTGGCTTCTAGGGAAACCAAATAAGGACAATGACAGTGTCAGAATATTTGACAAATTACCAAAAATAGCTTTCTTGTGTTTCCAGAACCTAGATGTCTGCATTCCTTTTTTTCAAATAATATAATGACAGAAATAAAGCCTTAATTATTGAAGAACAGGAGTAGAGAGGGTGGCTGGTGACTGATAAAAAAGAATCAAGGAAGAGATTTGTTACTCTTGCCCTTGTTTGCTTTCCCCACTTGGTCTCTGGCTTGTTTATTACACACAGTCTCAGCATGCATGCTCTCCTTTCCAGCTCCTTTAACCTATATGGAGGGATGGGGTCTCTGGAAACTTCCTTACAAAGTATTACAGATTTTTGTTCTCTTTCTTCAGGAAAGTAGAGAAAGAGAAAGCAGAATCAATTTAGAAACATCTTCTCTACTCCTGCTATTTAAACTACATTTCTTATTGCTAGTTTTTATCCTTTATAGGTAGATGAATTATTCAGGTATCCAAGTTTTTTGTTTTGTTTTTTTTCCCTAAGAGAAGTAACCCAGGCATGGGCACTTGCCTTATAAAACTCCATGAAAAGAATATTATACTTATTGCTATTTTTTAGATTAAACTCATTTTCCAAAGTCATATAGCTAGTACCTGAAAGAGTTTTTTATTTGAATACCATTCCCTCCACTTTTGCAACTGGAATTTTAATCACATAACTAACCTCCCTCTCTTGAATGATATATATGAAGGACCCGTATCTTCTTGGTGGATTATGGGTACAAACAACTTTATATTTAACCTCAATATTTTTTCCCTTCCTGTCTACTCATTCTTTTTTTACTCTTTCATCTTATTTGTCTTGACTTCATCTCTCTGTTTGTACACATTACAGGCAGTGGAGAAAACTGGTATCTGAATCCCATCTTTCTAAGTTTCTGACTGAACACTGTTGAAGATGTTCATGGGGAACGATACCTCATATAATTTTTGAAGCCACTGCTCATGTAAATCACTTGAATGCTGTCCATTGCCATGAGGAAATGATAAATGGCCTCAGGAAGATTCCTTTCTTTCCAGAGACCCCAATGAATACAGCCAGCTAGTCTAACTCTCTCTATGGACAAGCCAAAAATATGCCCTAGTCATCGCAATTATAAAGGTCCCATTTTATTCTTGACTGATGTTTTATTAATATTACTGAGAAATATTTTTCCAGACAATCCAAAGACATAAACATGGATTAGAGGCATATGTATGAGTGTCAATGCTCACATTTTAGGGTGCTTTTCTGCACAAATGACATCAGAAGTGAAGTAGAATGTCTTCAGATGAACTCATTCACCTATCCAATGAGCCAGAGTCTCTAGTATGACAGAAGATCCTACCACACACAACACTCAACCATAAATGACTCATAGCAGTGTTTTGTAAACTGGCTTGACATAGCATGGGCAAACTGGGGTGGGGGCATTTATGTACTCATATTATTTGAGAAACTTTGGTTTCTATAATAATTTTAAAATTTGCTGACTTTATTGTATTAAATTTTAAAATAAACATGAGTATAATCAAGATTATCTACATGGCTGTCTTATGAGCCAGTGCTGGTATAGTCAAAGCTTGTTTGGTATATTCAAAGTTTGCTATTTATGGCAGAATGAGTGCCAGTACAACTATTTTAATTGTCTCAGACTAAAAACAACAATAACAACAACAACAACAACAACAAAGCAATATCATTAAAAAAAGAAGAGTGATTGATAAGGAAATGCTGCATTTTTTTTCCTAATGAAAATCAACTACTACACAAAGGTTATACAGTAGTTTCAAAGAGAAAAATTGAAGGAGAATTAAGTATTTACATGTCACTGGGTACTATGTTTCTGACAAACTTAACAAATTCTTACACTATGTACTTCTGAACTATATTTATATTGAAACTAGTCATTTATAATCATCAAATAGCATCATGTATTACACTAAATAAATATTGTTGATACTGATTTTTGTTTTTACAGTTTTGTGGTTTTCAGCATTTTTAATTATCTTGGTTTACATAAGATCAAAAAGCATGGAAACTTAAGAATAATAAAGTAATACTGCACTAAAGAAAATTCAATAAACACTAAAAGTTATACATTATTTAATTTTTAGAAATACTGAACTAAAATACAGAGCTAGAGTTTTTCTCCCTTACAGCTTCTAATAACAAATACATGTATCATTTCTTAGGTAGTGGAGTAGTTGAAATGTATGTTATTTCATGTTAATATATTTTTGTTGTGATTTCTTTTCTTTCCATTCATTAATTTTGACACTCCAACATTGTTTCCTAAAAAAAAAAATCACATAATATATTTAAAGGAGACTATAAAAGAACATCTCTCTCTTTATTTTTTATTATATTAATTGAGTTTGAAATGCTTTTAGAATGTTGACTTGGAGATTAGAATGATGGAAAGGACATCAAGGAAGGAAGCCCTAGATGCAAACTCTGCCAGCCACCAACTGTATGATTTTGGAACAGAAACTCCACTTCTTTGATCTCCAGTTTCTCAAATGTAAAATGACTGTAGTAGAATTTAGCTCAAAGATTTATTAAAAAATTAACAATTGAATTATTTTATGTGACTCAGTGGGCACTCAATGAAGAGTTGCCTTTCCTCTTAATTTTTAGAGTCTATTGCAATTCACCTAAGAAAATCACTGTTGCTACATTATACTTGTATCTTCCATTTGAAAAGGCTGCTATTATCATGTTTGGGAAGAATACTATGTTGAGTGACTCAATGATATTTACTGCTATTTAAGATAATCATTCCTTTAAAGATTCCCAATTCTAACAAAACACGAAACAACCTCAACTTACCAGATTCTTGTAGAAAAAAATAAATGAAAGGAGGTGTGTGCGACAGTTTGAGAATGAAAAGGCATAGATGGGAAATCACAGGATCTGGGTTACTTCTGAGACTCATGCTACTATGTCAGGTATCTTCCTAAGAACTGGGAAAAGAGCAGTGATCAAAACAGGAAGTGACAGTTTTCTTAGAGTTTGCATATTACTGGGGGGGATGGTAGGGAGGAAGTCAATAAACAAGTAAACACATATCTGTTATAAAACATCAGACATTAGAAGGTACTAAGATGGAAAATAAAGCAGGTAACAGCAACAGATTTATTGCAGAAACTGGAATACAAAGTCTTGGAGCTTAGAGCCAAGGTATATCAAGAGTCACAAATTTGTTGGCATCAGTCCTTCACAAAGGAAACAATATTTATTGGGGTCTTACTTTGTGTCAGGTACTGTTCTAGACCCAGAGCTACGGTTCACTATGTAGCTCATATTCCGGTAAGAAAGAAACTTAATAAATAAAATATTTAAGCAAATTATATAAATATGTTATGAATAAGTTCTATGAAGTAAAATAAAACAGTCTGGGAGTGTCAGGTATAGGAATTACAATGCAGCTTAAGTGTAAATAAACTCGGTTACAAAATTTCTGGTCTATAAGCTATAATGATTCACATTGAATTGCTAGAAAATCCTAGAATAGCAAGCCTACTAGCCACCATAACCTTCAGAAAGTGAAATTAAGGTTTGGGGGATATAAAACCCATCCTTGGGCTGAAAAATATCTGCAGTGGTGTCTTGGTTAGTCCTCTTCAAGTATCAGAATGCAACCCATCACAAATCTTAGGAATTATTCTTCTAAAGTCTTGTGGATCTTCTGAGATTATATGTCATGGTCCTTAAAGACATACTGAAGGGAGTTACCCATGAGAAGATTGACTCCACTGAAAAGAAAGTCATTCAGCACTCTTGATAAAATTGTAATTTTAAAACTCTAGCAGGTAGCACGTGATCCAATATAACAACACACTTCTTATCAGTTAATGTTAGATTAACTTATCCAAGCAAGGTCAAGCAAATAAATCACTTTCCTGACCTTTTTCCTATTATTGGGACAGTAGAATATTGTTAGTTCACCGAACACTATTAGCAAAAAAGCAAGAAACTATACCTCTTTCCAATTGAAGGAAGTCCCCAGGTGATACTCTATAAAAAAAAAAATTTAGGAAGTCATATTATTATAATGAAATATATGCATTTGGTTTTCAACCCCGTGTCCTGGCATAACTAATCAAGCTCAAGACTGGGAGTCACAAAAACCCCTGAAAATAGCCAGTTGATCAGAAGTATAGTTGATAACCTACTTCTTGCACTTGGCATAGAAAGCAGGTAATATAATTTAATTCTGACATTATTCACCTGAAGATAGTTAGCTATCACAGGTCAAGGGCTAACTACCTCTGGGTGAATAGAGTCAGAATTAAATTACATTACAGAACACCTAGCTTGTTTCCTCTGTAGAGTTGGTTGTGGTGAGGAGAAATTCCCATAAATTTTGGTGACCAGAGGTGAAGTGTTCTGTGCAGACTGTGTGTAAGAGTAGAGAAGAAAACATTTCTTTGATTTTTTTTTTTTTTTTTTGAGTTGGAGTCTCACTCTGTCACCCAGACTGGAGTGCAGTGGCCGCTCCCAGCCGCAGCCTTGACCTGCTGGGCTCTGGCGATCCTTCTGCCTCAGCCTTCCAAGTAGCCGGAATTACAGGCGTGTTATGGTTTTTAAATTGATTGATACAATATAATGAATTGATCCACACAACTCTGTAAAAAGTACTATGTTGTGGAAGAGCTTCTCTACAGTCAGTGATATTTGCAGAATACAGTGTATTTACAGAAGGAATATTAAGAGGAGTATATTAGCTAAGATACTTAAATATACAGAACCAATAGGATATAGATTACATAGATAGATGTAGCTATATACATATTGATATAAATATATGAGGGCAGATTTTTTTTTTTAAGAGAAATTGGCTCACATGATTTTGGAGCCATCTGCAAGCTGGAGAAACAGGGATGCCAGTAGTGTGACTCAGTCCAAGTCTGAAGGTCTCACCTCCAGGGGAGTCAATGGTATAACTTTCAGTCTGGGGCTGAAAGCTCGGGAACTGGACTTCTGATGTCTAATGGGGCAGAAGAAAAGGATGTTTCAGTTCCAGAATAGAAGAGTCAAAAGGTACACTTACACTACTTTTTCCCTCTAACTAGGCTCTCAGCTGATTGGGTGGTACTTGCTCACATTAAGGGTGAATCTTTTTTTACTCAGTCTACTGATTCAGATGCCAATCTCTTCTAGAAACACACTCTCAGATCTACCCAGAAATATTGCTTTGCTAGTTATCTTTCCCTTAATCCAATTAAGTTGACACCAAAAATCAACCATCACAGGGAGACATGGACCATCTGGAAGACAGATAAATGGGACACTAAAACGAACCTTTTGAGATTAGGATAGTATAAAATTCAGTCTAAGCCAGGCTCGGTGGCTCAGTCTGTACTCCTGCACTTTGGGAGGCTGAGGTGAGTAAATTGCCTGAGCCTGCGGGTTTGAGACCTGCCTGGGCAACTTGACGAGACCTCATCTCTACAATAAATCAAAAACTAGTCGGGCGTGGTAGTGCGCACCTGTAGTTCCAGCTACTTGGAAGGCTGAGGCAGAAGGATCACCAGAGCCCAGCAGGTCGAGGCTGCAGTGGCCGGGAGTGGCCACCGCACTCCAGTCTGGGTGACAGAGTGAGACTCCAACTCAAAAAAAAAAAAAATTCAGTCTAATAGAGTGGTCCCAGTTTGACTCTAGCCAATGGTCTCTTGGGACATCAGAGCCATCTGACAATACCAACATTGAAGAAAATACTATGGATTCCCTCTGTATTTACCACAGTTGCCAACTGCGGATTTCCTTTTACCCTCCAAAATTCTTGGGCTGGTTTCCTATTGGTATATCTAAACATCATCCAGTCTTAAAATGGAAACCCTTTAATCCTTAGCCAAAAAATTCTAAATCGCCAGCATGCATCTACTGGTCAAGTTACATCATACATGTCATCTGTAGAAAGTGAAGACAATTGGATGCTGATATGACTGACTCAAAACCAAAATGTTCTAACCAGGTTCTCGCCACTCACTAGTACGCTGGCTAAATGCCAAAGTACAGCCATCCCCTGCAGGGATTTAACTGTTCTCAGCTGTCTGCTAAGGACCTAAAACTCAGGCTGTGGGAAGGTGTCTGGAGCAGTACAACATAGCTTTCACACTGCTCTCTTCTACTTTTTACTCAGTCACTCTTAGGCTGTTAGAAATCTGGATAGCATCCCATGCCAGAATGTGAGTGGATGCTATCTGTCATTACTGCCACCTCTGGTTGATGACTCAAGGTCCACTGCACCAGGAATACGTCTGCTACTTTTACTCTGCTCCCTGCTATATTGTATTCCTTATCCTGCCATGTGGGCACCTGGTTTATTCCTCCCCCTCATAGTGTGTATCCACCGATCATTACAGGACAGAAAGGGAGAGAAGGTAAGACAACAAGGAGAAGAAGCAGCACCTTGCCTAATTTGGATGGAAATATTCAAAACCTTGAGATGTGGTGGTTAGGGATGCATAATAATTATTTCTGTATGAATCTCTTAAAGAAGATTGTCTCCTGGGCTGACTCCAATTTTGTGGTCTTTCCTTTGTTGAATGAATTCAGAGGCCAAGATTTGAATTTCTGGAGGGAAGTGTTAGAGGCTGTGCTTGCTAAAGGGCCTATGGTAGTCTGAAGATATAAGCATTAGTGACTTTGTGCTCCCATCCTCTACTGAATTTTTCTAAAGAACTGATGGAAGCATCTTCCAGAGGGCACAGTAAATGCTCATCTGTCATTTTAGATTGTTTTCAGTGCATTCTTCTCTGTCACCCACATACACTATGGCAGAAGGGAGTTTACTTATCCTCCTTTGCCTCCCAAATTATGCCATTAGCCTGATTATTATGCAGCTACTAATTCTACTCTCTCTTCCTTGAGCAGTTACAGTAGGCTCCCAATGCACTTCTGGGATTCCTCTCTTTCCTTTGACCTAAAACCCTAGATACATTTGAACATCACTTTAGAAGCCGTACAACCCTTTCCGTACATTTTTCTATCCTTACAACAAATCTAGTGTGCTCATTTTACAGGGAAGATACATAAAGCTTACAGAAATTAAGTGGAATCCCTTCATTAAATCAAGATGTAAGTGGTACAGCTGGGACACAAGTGGGAGGGTGTGCCACTAAACCCAGTGCTAATTCCATTAAACAAATTGCTTCCTTAATTGGAAACCCAAATGCCAAGTTGGAAACTACTACTATACATGTCATTCTTCAGTTCACAAGTCTTCAGTGGCTCTTCACTGCCAACAAATTAAGGGACCAACACGGAGACTTACAATCAATTTCTGCAGACTCCTCTCCTCTTACAAATCTACCTAAACCCAAGCTCCAGATAGACGTTAAAAACTAGCTTTCCGGGGCCCTCTCCGGCCCACAGATGTATCAATTAGGCTCACCCACAATCTTTTAAATGAAGAAGTTAATCACAACCATGCCCACAATCGGCTGGGACTAGGTAACAGCTGCTTCCTTAGCCTAAAGGTGGCAACTTCGCACTGTCCTCGTCATACCTTACTGTCATACCCCACGTGCTTCACATGAGAACATTACCTGGTGGACCCGTGTATACATGTGAGGTTGTGGCCTGCTGTCTTTACACACTCTGTGCCTAACAAAAGCCAGTATTTAAAAGAAAATCTGCATTATAATTTGAAAGTAGAGTTGTTCTCAAAACATTTCAAGATATCCTGGAGATGCTTGTTAAAAGTTCAGTTTCCTGAGCTCCATCTAGACCTGCTATATAGAATCTCAGAATCTCTTGTATGGGGGCTAGAAATTTTAATTTTCAGTAAGAGACCTAGTGTTGGTTATACACATAGACATGAGGATTAGATGCTGGATTAACTGGACTGTACTCTATGCTTCCTGGTTTTTCAATACAAGCCACATGCCCTGCTTCTACAACTCAGCTATTTCTCTTTCTTTCCTTTTGACTGGACTATCTCCTTACACCATCCCAATCTCTCTCTCTCTTTTTTTTAACGTACTTACTATTACTGGCTTATTACACAGATTACAACTCAGAGAGAGCCAAATGGAAGAAATGCATAAGTCAAGATGTGGGGAAAGGGCACAGACCTGCAGTGCTTTCCCCAGATATGCCATCCTTCTAGCATCTAGATATGTGTACTAAGCAAGAAGCCCTTTGAAACCCATTGTTCAGAGATTTTATCAAAGTTTCTTTTTAAAAATATTTATTTATTTATTTTTAAAAATGTCGGGTACAATTCAAGATTAGGTAGATAAGTTGTTGTTTTATAGGTAAACTTTGGGTCTCCCTTTGGTCCCCACTTCACCTGGTTTGAGATCATGTACCCTTGTTGATGTGAAGTTCCCCCACTCCAGCAGTTTCCTGCTACAATCATAATATAATAAGAAAGGAATTGACAGTATCAGTGCAATGAAAATTTTAACTCAGATCGAGGATATCATCCTCTTTTTTTTAAGGCTCCAAATTAATTGAGAAGTTTATTCTTTTTTAAAGAATAATGAATGAAATTTTTAGAAGGCCAGGATAAGATATCATGCAAAAGGGGTTGTCAACAGAATTCTTTTATTTTCTATTCAAATATTTGCATCCTACATATAATACAAGTCATTTAACAATTATTCATTTATTCATTCATTAGTTTTTGTTTTTCATTTACTAGTTCATATTTTGTGTCACCTAGTGTCTAGTTTTTTTCTTGTTGCTACAAAATAATACCTGAGACTGGGTAAATTATGAAGAGGTTGATTTCATTCATGGTTTGGCAGGCTGTACAGGCAGCATGGCACTGGCATCTGCTTATCTTCTGGTGAGGACTTCAGGCTACTTTTAGCCTGCTTCCTGCTGGCTGTGTAGAAATCATGAGATTTCTGTAAGACAAGAAGCAAGCAAGAGAGGTGAAAGGTGCCAGAGTCCTCTAACAACCAGCTCTCCTAGAAAATAATAGAGTAAGAATCTACTCACCTCTGAAGGAGGACATTAATCTATTTATAAAAGATCTGTCCCTATGACCTAAATACCTCCACTCAATCCCACCTCCCACATTGGGATCACACTTTAACACGAGATTTGAGGGAACAAACCATATCTAAACCATAGCACCTAAGTACCTGTTGCTTTGCTATACAACAGTAACGCAGGCATCTATAAGGCGATAATCCAAATATTAAGCAGCAGAATTCTAGTCACCTTTTTCATAAAACTTTTGCTGTGCCCACTAAACAACCCTATTCTTTGTTTTGTTTCACTCTGCCATGTCCTTTTATGTATTTCTCTTTTCTCTCCCAATACCCACTTTCCATTCAATTGTAAACTGCTTGATGGAAAGCTAGGTATTCACAATGCCAAGTCAAGAATCAGACAAGCAATATTGCTCAATGAGTAAGTTTTACTTGGGTTTGTATTGAACTCTCAAGAATATAGACACATATGAAATACAGAGTAAAGAGAAAGGAATTCTTAGAATTTTCTAAATTTCTTTTCATACTAATTTCCCTTTCTGACCTTTCTAATATCCAAAGCCTATACTCACACTTTTTGAAAAGTATTTCCTGTTTTGGAAGCTTACCATTGTGTTATTGGGTCTTGCTCCAGGGCTTGGTCAGTTTCTTGTACTAGTTTCCCTGAATCTTTGGTCTTTCTATTCCTCAAAATGGTATGGAAATTTACTTGTTATGACAAGTCACTTTCTCTTGTCCTGCTGAACATTACCTCCAAACATGTTAGCAATCCTACGTAACATTCACAACTTGCAATCATTAAAAACCTAAAACCATCCATAGACACGTTGACTTTTTTTTTTTTTTTAACCTGGGATCTTATCAGTTCCAGGTGTAGAAGCAGGCTGCTGTTTCAGGCTGTTAATATTTGCAGGGCACATGTCTAAGAGTAGTGTGATTGTACAGAGCACTTAAAATCTAAGCTATACATTAGCAAAATGGGAGTTCCCAGAGTACTCTCAAGAAGCAAGATACTTCAAGTTGAAGTGGTTTAGACGTGCTCTGTGTTAATGCTGGGGACGGGGAAGGATTATGTGCTTTGTTTCCAATAATGATTTTCATGTTATACTGAAATGCTGTTCTTCATCTATAAGTTAGTTTTATTACATTCCAAGTGGGGAGAAGTTGTAGTCCTACAATTGCCATGGCAACTAAAGACTTCATCTATTATTAAGTTAGAAACACACTTGGTCTGTAAGAGTGAACGCACCCCAGGGGTAATACAACTTAGGCTCTTGTAAAAGAGTGCCCTGTTTATGAAGCTTCATCTCTACAGTTTTATTTGCTTAGTGACAGCAAGGAAAGGCTCTGCATTGATTGGAGTCTTTGGAGGAAGCCGGGCTTAACATACAGCTGACTTCTTAAGGAAAACCACTTCGTAATACTGTACAATTGAAAAGATACTTCTTTTATTCTTTTCTGAAGAAAAATTGCCTCACTCTTTTGACCATCCTTATTACACTTTACCAATGACACAACTGTAATTTAAAGATCTTCAAGATGTTTTGTTACTTTTCTAAATTAAAGAGTTTTTTCCTCCTCCTTTTTTTCTGTTCTTCATCTAAAAGAGGAAAAGATCCAATCCTTTTTTGGACATTCTGATCATTTTTAATATATCATCACAGCATTTCATGTGGATGATGTATTAGCTTCACCCAGCAAGTGCATCCAATCCCTTTGGTGATCTATTACTCACTGACACATGCCAGCTGGCAAGAATTGCTTTTGTGATTTTCACTAAGGGTTGTCTCATTATTTAAAACGATAAATTGCTTTTGAAATAATAACCACTAGTTGAAGAAATGAACAGAGCATTATTACCTAAGCTAGGCAAACCCCTAACTCTGGCCAAGCCTATTAGAACCCAGCCTTTTAGTGAATGGGCATAATGTGATCATTCAATTTTGCAGAGAACAAGTTCTTTTTGGCCAGACAGAACACGCATTTGGAAGGGATCCACTGAAGTAATGCAAGTTGCCTCTTTTGCTGGCCCAGATTAGACATTAAGAAGATAAAGAATGTAACAAAGAAAAAAAAATACACATTCACTTTAGCTTAAAAAGGAGTCAAATCTCTGCTGATAAAGGGATTTTTTTAAAGTGTTTAAATTTTAGTAATTTTTCATCTGCTTCCTATTTATAATAAAGAACATAATAATATCAAAAAGTTTACTGATGGCTTTAACTTTAAAAATGAACTTTGAAAAAATAATCTGAAAGACAATTTAAAGTGAGAGTATAAAGAATTTTGATAGTTATAACCAGAAGTATAGATATTTGGTAGAAAATGAAAAAAAGTTCGTATGGAGCCAAACAAGGAGAATGACATTTTCAGATGCGTATTTCTTAAAATTAACTCTGGCTGTATTAAAGGAAGAGGCAATTGGCACTGTGAATGGTGGCTTACGCCTATAATCTCAGCTCTTTGGGGGCTTGAGGTAGAAGGATCACTTGAGGCCAGAAGTTACAGACAGCCTGGGCAACAGAGTGAGAGCTCATCTCTACAAAAATGAAAATAAAAATAGATGATCCAGACATGGTAGTGCGTACCTGTAGTCCCAGTTACTCCAGAGGTTCATGTAGGAAGGTCTCTTGAGCCTAGGCGTTTGAAGATGCAGAGAACTATGATTGTACCACTGCACTTCAGTCTGGACAATAAAATGAGACACTGTCTCTAAATTTGTTTTTAATAAAGAGGCAAAAGAGTAGAAAGATGCAGAAGTTGTTCAAGGAAGAAAAAGAAACAAGAAAGCAAAGAAGAGATGTAGAGTTTAGACTGTGATCACAAAAATGCATTGACTAATGATCTCACAGCACCCAACACAGTGCCACAGATTGTAGGCATTCAACAAATATATTTTGAGTTATTTAGTGTAAATAAGAATCAGTAGCAATATTAGATTCTTAGAAATCAGATACAAAATAAGAATAAATAAGAATAGCACATTAATTTTCTTTGGATTTAAGAAAAGTAATAGATACTATTCCAAATGCCAGTTCTTTTTATTTGGTTAAATCCAGAATTGACAAGGGCTAAATGAGCTGGCAGATAGCAATGAGTAATGTATTTAGTATGGAATACGAGGGGGGACCCCAGAAAACACAGAAGTTATTTAGAAAAAATATGTATTTATTCTTTTTTTTTAAAATTTTTATGTGTTTTATTTCAAAGATGTGGGATACAATTCAGGATTAGGCATATAAGTGGACATCTTACAGGTAAAGTTTGGGTTTCCCTTTGGTCCCCACTTTGCCTGGTTTGAGATCAGGTACCCTTATTGATGTTGTGTGTCCTCCCCCCATGCCCCAGCAGTATCCTGCTACTGCCAATCCCTTTCTTATAGTATTGTGGTAAATATTCAGGGTTGACTTATGAGTGAGATCATGTGGCACTCAGTTCTTTGTTTCTGTGATAAATCACCGAGTATTATTGACTCTCGAGTCCACTTTTCTGTACGTTCATTCAGATGTTTCTATTTGACTTAATTCTTCTTCTCACCAGCCACAGAGCTTTAAATTCCTTAAGCTTTTAGAAACATAAGGGAAATCTGCTCTTAATTATGTATTTATTCTTACACGCTTAAACTTCAGTCAACTTCAAAGTACTCCCTGTTTGATACAATACACCTATGGAGACACTTTTTTCCACTGCTAAAAACAATTTTTGAACTCATCAATTTTGATACTCTTTAGTGTTTGTGCCATTTTTTTCACCTCTTCCACATCAGCAAAGCGTTTCCCTTTGAAGACTTTTTTCATCATGGAAACAAAAATTAGTGGCTCAGGGCAAGATCAGGTGAATAGGGAGGGTGGGGCGTAGGGGGTCATACAGATTTTGCTCAAAAACTGCTGAACACTCGGTACAGTGTGGGCAAGTATGCTTGTAAATCATCCATTATAAAATAGGCCAATGCAGTGAAGAATCTCAAAAAAATTTTTACTGAAGGCAAATGCAGTCTCTCACAACACTAGCTGATACACTGAGGCCGATGTGTTCCTAGAACACTTATCTAGTGGTGGGGGAAGCCTGTATTCCAAGGGTCACCACCCTTCAAAAAGAGAATTCTGTTTTTGGAGGGTCCTCTCTCATACTTCCCTCACATTGCCGTATTTATCTATAAAGAGGGTACTATGTAGGTGTGGTATTGAAAGTTTTCATTATTCTCAGTTTACGCGTAAGGTAACTATAATATTCCAGTAACCAACTTGAGGCTATCCAGAGAGGTAATGATTCAACTGAGAATCTGGTTTAGAGTCATTGTGACTTCACTTTCTTTTTACAGACATGAAAGAACATGGAAAAATATATAAACATATTTGATTTCAACCATAGTCAAGCTAAAGCGTAAACCTGCAAGAAATAAGAGTACCTAGGTACACATTGGTAACTCTAACTCATCTTTAGCTATTGAAATTTTCAATGTTTTTTGTTTAGTCAGTTTGTAGTTTAATGGAGAATCCTGTCTGCCTCTACATCATTGAAAGAAGATTCTGGGTTCATAATAGAGCTTTTAAAACTTGTGGCCGGATATTCAAACCCCAAGTCCTACAAGAAGAGTACAGTTAACAGAAATTCAGAAATGCATAAAGCTACCAAGGTGTCAGTTGGTTATAAGCTCTTGCATTGCAACCAAATATAACAACAGAAAAGCTAAAATTCTTTCAAAACATGAGCATTAACTCTCCATCATGCCCATCTTGTCTTACCCACACACACACACACACACACACACAAACACACACACACACACACACACTCTCTCTCACACACTATACAGACAAATAATACTCTTTGCTGGTATGATCTAAGCAGTAAATAAGCTTTTGCTTTTAAATGTGTGCTCTAAATAAATAAGTTGCTAAAAACCGTGAAACTACAATTTACTATAAAGATCATCTTGTTCAATCTCTTTGCTTTTTCCCCTCATTTTACAAATCAGAAATCTGAGCCAAGGTCATGTGCCTAAGATCTTGTGGATTGTTAGATGATGAGCTATAACAACAACAACAACAACAACAACAGCAACAACAACAACAACAGCAACAACAACAATAACAAACAGAGTAGGGAACAATGGTTAGTTACAAGTCCTTGGACAAGACAATTAATCACTCTGAATCTGCATTTTATTGGTTGTAGAAATCAAATGAGAGGGCATATATGATGTTTAATAGGCTAGAAATGTGTATAAAATATAAGCATTATCAAGACTTTCTTTTAATCATAATGCTTAGGCTATGGAACTGTGTCGCATAATAGACATAGTACAATTTTGGAAGACAAATAGGGCTGAGTTCAAATGCTAGCTTCTTTATTCACTAATCTCCTCAGAATCTATGTCCTTAGACATTGCTGGTAAGAATGGAGGTAAGGAGGTACTCACATTGGGAGATGTAAGTTTGTGCATTTTTAGAATGCAACTTGTCAGCATGTATCACAAATTTTAAAAAATACACCTTTTATTTAGTCTTCCTGCTACAACACAGATGTATTTACAAAAGTTTCCAAAGTTTGTATACAAGAATGCTCATAATTTTTTTGACAATAGCCAGAAATTGAAAACAAGTAGCCGGGCTTGGTGGCTCAGCCTGTAATCCCATGCTTTGGGAGGCCGAGGTGAGTGGATTGCCTGAGCCCGTGGGTTCGAGACCCGCCTGGGCAACTTGGCGAGACCTCATCTCTACAATAAAACAAAAATCAGCTGGGCGTGGTAGCGTGTGCCTGTAGTTCCAGCTACTTGGAAGGCTGAGGCGGAAGGACCACCGGAGCCCAGCAGGTAGAGGCTGCGGTGGCCAGGCACGGTCACTGCACTCCAGTCTGGGCAACAGAGTGAGACTCCAACTCAAAAAAAAAAAAAAAAAAGAAAACAAGTGACTGAGTCATTGGTAGAGGATCAGTTTGATAAGTAACTTTTGAGCCACTTTTAAAATTTTGTTTTAATTAGAAAATGAATAATTATAAAGGACATTTAAACAGATACAATAAAATACCATTTGGGTATTTAAAAAATAAGATAGAATATAAAAGTTTGAAAGTTGTATTATTAAATATCAAAGTCCTGGATAAAACATTGTGTATAAGATGATCCCTTTTATAGTCAACAATTTTAGTAAATGTATATTTACTAAATGTATATTTAGTATATGCCAGGAACAGCATAAAACAGGGGTTATGTATATGATAATTTTGGAGACATTGTTCAAATTAAAAATTAAGAAATAAAAAGTATATTTTAAAATAAGCAAAATATGCAAGAGATATGATAGCACTATTTTGACAAAACGATAAGCAGTAATGCAATAACATGTGTAACAGACGTAAGGTATAGTACTGATTTCATAGATAGAATAATTCTTCTTTTTCCAATCTTTTCTCTGGGTATTAAGATACTAATAAATATATTGTTTCATAGTATCTCTAATATTTAAATGTTTATTTCTTGTCAAATAATAAGATAGTATAAGGAAAACAAAACAGATTCACATGCATTCATTCATTTAAAGAATGAGTAGTTAATATATGCAAGATTATGCTGGGTTCTAAAAATGCAGAGACAACTAAGATATTCCCTGTTCTTGATAAGTTTTCATTCAGGCGAGAATCATATACATGAAAATGTTATGTCAAATGTAAAACATGCAAATATGCATGGCATCAAGAAAACAAGCAAAAACAAAAACAAAAGACAGAGGTGCAAAATGAGGTGAAGTTTTCTGGTGGGATTGCATCTAGAATTAAAGCATGCCAATGTTGGAGCCATAAAGTCCTCACAAGTCTAGGAAAGACATTTATACTTAGTCCTTTAAACAGGAATAAGTCAGTGAAGGTTTTGAAATACAGGAATGAGGCATTCAGTTTTTTTGGTTTTTTTTTTTTTAGAAAGACTAGTCAATTGGTAATTTAGCAGCTAGATTGTAAGAAAGATGTCAATTTTATAAGCAAAAAATGTATGTTGGAAGTGATTACAAAAGCACAAATGAGAAATACAAGGTTTTAAGTAAAGAATATAATAATGGATATTGTGGCAAGGCATGGACTTGAGAGGTGTTTAGGATGTAAAAAGATCAGAAATAATTGGATACTTAGGATGAAGTCAGTGATGACTTGTGATCTCAAATAAGGACAATTTGATGCTTTGTGGTGCTTTTGGTTAACAAAGAATTCAGGGAAAAGTCTAGGCAGAGTGAGGTGTTAAATAACCACTAGTCTGGACCCAGTGAGTATGAGACGTTGAACCTATCTGAATATCTGACTAGAAATAATGAAATTATACAGGGCATTCATTACACATGTCTGCAGCTCGGCATCATTTCTGTGGGAAAGTCTTCCTGATTTCTCCCAAGAAAAAAGCTGAAAATCTTGGCTTAAAAGTTGTTAATAGAATGAGAAGAAAGACCAGTAAGGATGAATAATCCACATTTAAGGAGCAAGCATAAGAAAACAAGCCAGTAGTGGAGGCAGAGAAGCGCCAAGAAAATGATGTATCTCTGTGAGAAATAAGAATGTACAAGTCTTCAGAAATTAATCATATTCCTTTTTGAAATGAAATTCTACCCCTTCAAAATCCGGAAATGTTATGTAACACCTTCTGCTATTAATTGGCTGTTAGCTGCTCTAGATAATTAAGTAACACACTGTCCTTAAAAATTGATGTACCCTCTAGCAAACTTCATTTTAAAATTTGTTGTCAGCCAAGATTTCCTGGTTAAAATAAATTATTTTTAATACCTAATTTTTCAAAATTTTATTTCTGCCAGAGCGAATGCTTTAAGAGCAAATTGTAAAATACTTCAGTAAGGTTTTTAGACACATTTTTACTGTATTTCATAACACCAGATACGTTCCCAAATCTCCATAAGTAGTTTAACTACCTCTTTCCCAAGAATTAATGCCAGAGAGTGGAGTGAAGATGACATGACCAAGATTTTCACTGCTCTCTACAAAGTTGTTGGAAAAGATAACAGGATAGGAACCTCATCTAAACCTCAATAACCCTTTCTTTTTGGGGGGGGTCAATAAAACAAGGACAATCTTCAGAGTACCTGGGGTTGGACTGAACATTGCCCTCTGAGAGTGTTTCCTTGCTTCAGGCAATTAATTGATACAGTAAAAAAATTTTTTTTATCATAGATTTCTTTTCTTTCCTTTTTTTCTTCTTTCTTTCTTTTTTCTTTTCTTTTTTTTTTTTTTTTAGCATACAAAGTTTTAAATTCCAACAAACTTCTTTTCACAAAATACCATGTGAATGAGTTTCTCAGTAATCAAAGCAGCCGGAATTCTCTTGCTAAGCCATTGGTTCTATGGCTCCAGATCTGAAAGATAAGCTACTTAGGAGACAAAACGCATCCTTTTCCATGACTTCTTTTCTATTTTCTGTCTGAGAATGATCCTCTTTGGGGATTTTTTTTGTGATAAGAGTTCATTTCCCATCTCAATCTCTGCCTGTCTGCTGTCAGTGGCTGTGCATTTGACTGAAACAAATACTAGTTTTAGGAAGGTAACAGAGGCTGTTTCCATGTAGGACACTGCAGTCCAAAGCCAAATACAAAGGTAGTGAAGAGTTTTTAAACAATCCACTGTTGGAGTTGTGTTGCAGCTGGCACTTACATGAATGTAGATGAGACAGTTAATATTCAGAAAAATTTTAATGTGACCAAAACTATCAAAGTCTTCAGGTAAACTGCCTAAATGCAAATCAGTTGGAAAAGAAGCAGGAAGATTTGAGGGATTTTGTGTGTGTGTGTGGGGGGGGGGATGGATTAAAACAAATTCTATTTAATTTGGAGCCAGAATATCACTTTCATATTAATTGTTAAAATTAATGCACCAGAAAGTCATTAATTATTAAGTGGTACAAGCTAAGTTCAGTCATGAAATGATAAATGGTATGATAGTGTCATTTGTAACATTATGGAGATTACAAAATAAAGCTAAACTCACAGAGGAATTATAACAGGCCTTTCAGTGCATTTTAGTTTACAGATATTGTGAAGTGTCTTATTACTTACAATTTAATTCAAGAATTTGGAGAAGATTGAGATTCTAGATAATTTTTCTGGTTGTAATTTTAGTTTGGATAAACTTGTGTACAAGGGTCTGAAAGCAGCTGATGAAAGCAAAACCAACAAGAGACTCGAAGTGCCAAGTTCAAGAATAACAATGTTTCCTGGAAGAATAGGATAGTGACTAAAAAAATCAAACTCTGGACCCTTACTAATTGAGTTCAAATCTCAGCCTCACCATTTAGTAGTTACATAGCCTTGGGCAAGTTATTAAAATTCTCTGTCTCTGTTTCCTTATTTCTAAAATTGAAACAATCATAGTTGCTATTCCACTTAGTGGTTGTAAGAATTAAACGAGTTAATGCTATTAACTATATACAATCAAGTGGTATTAGCTGTAGTTCTAATAAAAATCATTATTCTTCTTGGGCTATAAGTTGAGTAAAACCCAAGTATAAAGAAGAGTTAAGAAAATAATATGAAACGTGGCTAGTTCTCTTAGTTCCAAGTATTTATCAGATGCTGACGTCCCCAAGATCACCAGAATTATTATTATTATTATTA